>NW_023637588.1:1586709-1836354 GCF_015220235.1 Choloepus didactylus
GGAAAGCTGGATATCAGTATGCAAATGTATGTGAAACCTCAAATCTTAAGGAAATGAATTCAAAATGGACCAAGAACCTAAGAGTAAGGGCTAAATATAGGAAACACTTAGAAGATAATGTAGGGCAAATTTTCTTGACCTGGAATCATGTAAATGATTCTTATACATGACAAAAAACACACAAGCAAGAAAAGAAACAACAGATAAATTTGATTTCATCAAATATAAAAGAATATTGTTAAGAAAGTAAAATTTAACCTATAGAATGGTAGAAAACAGTTACAAACCATTTAGCAGATAAGTGCTTAATTTCCATACTATGTAAAATGCTTACAGTATGGAAACAAAAAGACAATACAAATGCAAAATGGGCAAAAACAATGGAAAAATTTGGGCCAAAAACAGGCCAAAACTTGGAAACAATGCTTGTCCATCAACAGATGAATGCATAAACAAAATGGATTACATGCACACAAGGGAAAATTATTCACCCATAAGAATGAAATCCCAACATATGCTGCAAATTGGAAGAAATTTGAAAGCATTTTATGCAATATAATAAACAAGACATGTAAGTATGCATTTTGTATGATATCAAATATATGTGAGTTCTAGAAATGGCAAATCCTCAGATCCAGGAAGCAAGTTAGATTTTACCATTGTTTGGAAGCTGAGGAGAAAAGGAGATGTACATTTGTTGTATATGGAGTATGTGCAAATACAATTAATAAAAGTGAATGGAAAAGAAACCCCCCAAAAAGCTAATAAAAATTACATAAATAAGATGACCATAACCCATACAAGAAAGGGAGATTTTTCCAGAAAATGTAAAGATACAAAAATATATTTGCCCATACTTATCCATTGTTTATGTGGGTTGATGATTCTCAGAGTGTACTTCAAAAATTTTATATATGTGTGTGTGTGTGTGTGTGTATATATATATATACATATATAATATTTTTGCTAAAAGGAAATCACAAAACTTTGAAATTTATAACTTATTTTTATAGCTAAGACACTTTAAATTATCCTAATTTTTTAGGATGAAAAGGAAGGCAAATTAGGAAAGTAATAAAAAGCTTAAATTATCTAATTAATAAGTGATTTAGTGGAACAGAAAATAAATTAGAAAACATAATTAGTGAAAAATACAAGAGGTATATGCTTAAAATATCCAGGTAATGGTTTACATTACCAATCTGTTTTGTTATATTATGTACTTTTTCATTATAACTATAAATATGTTAATGTAGCTAATTTTAATTCCTGATCTGATGAATCTAACATATTTTCCCTGTTGATTCAGATTCTGTTCTCATTTTTTCTCTTTGTTTTTTGAATGTCTTTTAATTTGTTTTTTTAATGAAAGCTAGAAAAGATGTACTACAGAAAAGGCACTGGGGTAAATAGGTTTATGGTTTTGTCCTAGTTTACTGGCTGCTGTAAAAAATACAAAAGTGGGTTGGCTTAACAACAGGAATTTATTGGCTCATGGTTTCTGAGACCAGAAGGATTGCATCCTATCAAGATCAGTAACATTTTGACTAATCATCAATCCTTGAGTCCATTGGCTTTCCCATCACTTGGCAGTGTCTTCTCCCTTTTCTACCAAGTTCTATTCCTTTCTAGCATCTCTCCACAAAGTGGTTTTCCCTTCATGAAGCCTCATTCTGTTGGTCCACCCTTACCTAAAAATAGCATCTTTAAAAGGTCATATTTACAAACTCAGAGGAATAAATTAACATTAATAAGATGTTTTGTGCTTTCTTTCTTTTTTATTTTTTATTGTTATTTTGGAGTGCATAAGTAACCTAACACATTCCATCCTCTGGATCCCAAAAATACATGTTTTTCCCATATGCAAAACACATGTATTCCATTACATCTCAAAAGTCTTAAGTTACTTAACTAACAACCCTGAGTACAAAGTCTTATCAAAAGCAGTTAGTGGTTTTTTCCATCCTGGGCCAAAATTTCCCTGTCTGATGGACCAGCAAAACCTAGAGAATAATTTAGTTGCTTCCAAAATTCATAGGGGTACAGGCAAGGGATAAACATTGTCATTTCATAAAGATGAAGTTGGAAGGAAAACATGGGTCACAGGTCCCAAGCAAGTCTGAAAGCCTGCAGGACAAACTCCATTAGCCTGCAAGGTCTGAGAGTAATTTGTGGATCAAGACTTTGTCTTCAGGGCCTTGTAGAACAGCAGTACCAATTTACCAAGCACTTTTGTAGCAGCCATGCTTTCCCAGAACACCAGAGGATAGGCCCACCCTCTCTGAAAAACTGAATGCTGTATATACCCCATATTAATGCAGAGGTATGTGTCATCACATCAGAGCATTAGGGTGGTGGCATGCTCCCTAAATATCAAGGTTCAAGTCCCAACCCCTCCAAGTACCATAGGAAATAATCTGCCTCCTCAAGCACAGGGCTGACCTGCTTTTTCACACACATAAATGGGTAATCAGTTGTGGCCCATGGATATTTTTTGGTCCAGGCTTCTGTTTCCATGTTTTTGTCCTTGAATCCATTCTGTCTTCAATATACCTCTTTTCTATTCCTTTCAATCTAGGTTGATAGTGTTTATTTTCTTCCCAATTTTTCATAAACCCCAGTATTGCATCAGATAAAAGGACTTACCAATGCTCCTTCATGGATAACTGCATTTTAGGTTCTGTTTCCACTGAAACCCCTGGCTGGATCCATGTTCAGACACACCTTCTATAACAAAGTGTTGTTCAGTTAAGCCCTTACATAATACTGAATTCTCTGGGGAATGACTTCAAGGAAGTTCAGGGAGGCATCTGATAGAGCCCCTTCTAGCTTTATTCCCAGAGCACATTGTCTGGATAGGGTATTTTAAAATGAATAATTTTTGCTTTCTTATGCTTAATAGTTTAATAGTCAGCTTATCCCATTCCTCTAACATTCTACTATTAGCTGCAAGGAGAAACCAGGCTGCCACTCCCATAATCAGCTTGGAAATCTCTTCAGGAAAATATCCAAGTGTATTTTTAATAAATTCCACTTTTAATCATGTATTGGGGCACAATTTCACAAAATTTTCAGTTACCTCATAACAAGGGTCACCTTCCCCCTGGTTTCCAGTAACACATTCATTATCTCCTTCTAAGATCTCATTGGAGATACCATAATGCCCATATTTCTAACAACAGCGTCTGCAAAGCAATCTAGACTTTACTTTCAAGTGTGTAATTTTTCTTCCAGTCTTTTCCAATTCCCCAATTCCAAAGCTGTTCCTACATTTTTGGTATTTGTAATCACAGCAGCTACTTTCCATACTGAAAATGTCTTAGATTCCTTTATGGAATGACAAAATGAGTTAGCTTAACAACAGGAAATTATTGTCTCATGGATTTTCAGACTAGAAGAGTTGCTTTCCCTGGGGATCAGTAATATTCTACTTGTCTGGCAATCCTTGGGTTTGTTGGCATTCCTTTCACATGACAATTTCGTCTCCATTCCCCTCAAAGTTCTGTTGGCTTCCAGCTTCTGTCTCCAACACTTGTCTCTCTCTTCAGGAATGGGATAAGCTGCCTCCATTAATAGTGTTAATTCTCAATGCATTCAGTGAGTCATACCTTAACTTAAAATAAAATCTTCCAAATCTTCACACCCTCAACAATGGATTAAAATTAATACATGTTATTAATGTACTCCATGGTACATGTTAAACCTATGACAAGTGTGAAATTCCATGTTTGTCTAGATAGGATTTACTATGTCTTTACAGTTTTCTGTAGCTGTAGCTCAATAGAGGCCAGTATTTCCCCTGGTTTCCTTGGTCTGATTTCCCATATTTTCCTTGCATTTTCCTAGGGACTTTTAAATAAGGTCACATCCTTATGATTCTTTTCTGTTCTAATCAACTATGATTACAGAAGATTTATTAATATCTTGTGAGGTGACAGGGGAAAAGAACATTCTAAAGTCTTGTAAGTGAGGCTCCATCTTTTATTCAACCTGTGTCCCTTGGCTGTGACCTTCACACCTTCACATGTGTTTCTTAGTTTTATAATCCCACCCCTTTAAGTGAAACTTTTGGGGTGGTTTACTATATAGTTCTGAACACTAGAACCCATATTATGGTGTTAGTAGAGCCATGCATTTGCTGAAGTCTGGAGGGTCCTAGCAGTGACAATTCTTGACACAACTCAATCCCTGTCTCTAGCAACTGGCTTTACCACATCTCTCCCTCTCTCTCTCTCTCTCTCTCTCTCTCTCTCTCTCTCTCTCTCTCTCTCTCTCTCTTGCTCTCTCTCTCTCTTTCTCTCTGCCTCTCTGCCTGTGTCCAAATTTAACCTCCTTTTAAAGATGACAATAATATTTCACACTATTTACATTTTGGCCTCATCATTACTGCTGATATCTCCAAATATCCTGTTTCCAAATGGGATTATGTTCATGACACTGGGGTTTAGGACTTGAACATATGTTATTGGTGGTCAAAATTCAAGCTTAGAATTAAGGATATGTTAGTAATAAGAAGTTAAACTTCATGAATTAATTCTCAAGGAATAGTGAAGATATTTAAAAAATATCCTAGATAAACTGAGTGTGTATAGATTCCTGGCTAATAATAGTTTTGGACTAAAAGGTACAGTTGAGGAAGGTCATAAAAGTTTGGAAGTCTCTTCTGGGTAATTATTATCTTCTCATCTCCATCTGATAGTTCCAAGGGTAGATATAGGCACTTTTTACAAGATCTAGGAAGTTTTCTATTAGGAATTTATATTTGTATGTGTCAACTGCCAGTTTTAAATATTGGTTCAAGTTGTTGGCAAACAATTTGAGAACTAGCAAAAGTCACTGACAAATTGAATACTTATTTTGGAAGAGAAATGTGCTACTCCTTGATTTCCAAGACATTTAAAATAAAAAAAAAAATCCAGGGATGGGAATAGATTAACCTGACTTAAGTAAATGACCATTCCAAGGTATGAAACTGTGGCTAAGTGGAACTAGGAAATGGTTGACTAGCCATAGATAACAGGTTTATGCATTTTCATATAGGTTAAGATCCTGTTACTGACAAGCTTTCCAAAACTGACATTATAGAATGGGAAGAAAAGTTTCTGAATAAATTGAGTTATAGTTAGCAGAGATACAGCAGTAATGTGAAATATATTTAAATGTACCCAATTAATTCCTATCATTATACTTAAGTAGAAGACCCAGATATCTTGTAAGGAGGGTTAACAATTTGTCTATGAGATGATAGAAAGAATTCTGTGCCCAACTGTGGGTGATGACTCTGACTGGATGATTTCCAAGCAGGTGTTGCCCCACCCATTCAGGGTGGGTCTAAATTGAATCACTGGAGACATATAGATGAGCTGACAAACAGAAGGAACACAGTGCAGCTGACAGTGTCATTTTGAAGAGGAGCTACAGCCAAGAGAGACATTTTGAAGAATGCACAGGAGCTGAGAGAGTAGCTGCAGATGAGAGACAGTTTGAAGATGGCCATTGAAAGCAGACTCTTGCTCTGGAAAGCTAAGAGATGGCAAACACTCTGAGAGAACTAAAAGTGACATTTTTGAGGAACTGCAGCCTAGAGAGGAAATCCTGGGAGAAATCCATTTTGAAACCAGAACTTTGGAGCAGATGCCAGCCACATGCCTCACCAGCTAACAGACCATACTCCATTGGCCATACTCCAGTGAAGGTACCCAATTGCTGATGTGACACCTTGAACACTTTATGGACTTAAAACTGTAACTGTGTAACCAAATAAACCCCCTTTTATAAAAGCCAATCCATCTCTGGAGTTTCACATTCCAGCAGCATTAGCAAACTAGAACAGGTTTGGGTTCCAGACAAGAGGGAGTGCTTTTGCTGCTCAGTTTTCAAATGCCAAACATGTTGGAGTGACTTTTTAAATTGACTCTGGAAGAATTGTGAGGAGTTTGATAGAAAAGGCCTAAAATGATATGAAGAGACTGTTTGTGCAAATATGGACCCTAAAGATACTTCTGATGAGGACTTGAACAGAAATGATGAATGCAATGTTGAGAACTGGAAGAAAGGTAATCCTTGTTTTAAAGTGGCAGAGAATTTGGCAAATTGAGTCCTGGTGTCAGAGGGAAGGAAGAATTTGAAAGTGACAACATGGAATACTTAGCTGAGGACATCCCCAGACTATGTGTGGAGGATGTACCCTGGCATCTCCTTGTAGCTTACAGTAAAATGCAAGCAGAGAGAGATAAACTTAGAAATGTACTCTTGGGTTCAAAGAAACCAGAAGCTGATAGTTTGGAAAATTATGGGCTTCCAGGAGGTGGAATCCCAGAAGCTGCAGCCCAACATGAGAATTATCCAAACATGGAACCCTACCATCATTTCAGTGCAAGGCAAGATTGGAGAAGGAGTTAAGCAGAAATGATTTGTGGAAAGTCCTATTGTCTGATGGCTTTGACCCCTGTGTTCTTCATGCAATGCCAACAGAATTTTTGTGAGACCTTTATAGACAGATCCATTCCCAGTCTGGACTGGAGGATACAGATGAGGAACAAATTGAAGGAAAAATTTCTTCAAAGAAAGAGCCATGGATGTTGAGGTCTGGAGTCAAGTAGTCTCAGGCTGGGAGAGCAGAGTGACCCACACTCATGCAAAGGGTGAGTTTGACCCAGAGTTCGAAGGTGGGCCTTCCACCTTGATGCAAAGGAAGGGTTCTAACACCCCAGACCCAAAAGGGGGTGGAGCACATTCCCAGGGAATTGGGGAGAGCCTGACTGCCACCCTGCTTTTCTGAAGTGGTTGAGCATGTGCCCTGGAGAATGCAAGGAAATCTGGGTGCTCTTCCAATGTTTGAGGAGGGTGGGGCTGAGAGGGTGGTCTCCCCAAAGTGTGGAAATGTTGAAGCACTCACCACAGCATTTGGAGAGGAAAGGGCTGCCACAACAGCCCTTCAGAAGGGTGAGACACCTGCTCTCTCAAGCCCTAAGGATGCAACATCGTTCTGTAAATGACTCTCAGACTTTGAAATCTAATGGAGTTTGCCCTGCAGGGTTTAGGAACTGTTTTGGTCCCTTAAACCCTATTTTCCTTTCAGTTTCTCCTTATATCATTGGGAACGTTTCTCCTATGAATGTCCCTCCTTTGTATATTGGAAGCACCTAACTTTTTCTAAGTTTTACAGGTCCACAGTCAGAGGGGAATTTTGCTTTTGGAAAGACCATGCCTGTAACAGATTTACTGGGATCCTGTACTTAACTGTTGTTATGGAAATGGTTAAATTTTTGTGATATGATGATGTGATGAATGTACTCTGTATATGGAAACATCATCTCATTTTGGGGTCCAGGGGGTGGAATTTGCCAGTATGAATGCATTGTGTACCCCCAAAACACCATTATCTTTGGTGTAACCTTGTGTGGGTAGACATATCTCTGTTGATTAGATTGTAATTCTTTGAGTGTTTCCATGGAGATGCATCCCACCCAACTGTGGGTGATGACTCTGATTTGATGATTTCCATGGTGGCGTTGCCCCACACATTGACGGTGGGTCTAAATTGAATCTCTGGAGACATATAGATGAGCTGACAAACTGAAGGAAGACAGTGCAGCTAAAAGTGACATTTTGAAGAGGAGCTACAGCCAAGAGGGACACTTAGAAGAATGCATAGGAGCTGAGAGACTAGCTGCAGATGAGAGACGGTTTGAAGGTGACCACTGAAAACAGACTCCTGCTCCAGAGAAGCTAAGAGGTGGCAAATACCCCTATAGCAACTAAGAGTGACATTTTTGAGGAACTGCAGCCTAGAGAGGAACATCCTGGGAGAAAGCCAATTTGAAACCAGAACTTGGGAGCAGACACCAGCCACATGCCTTCCAAGCTAACAGAGGTTTCTATGGACACCATTGGCCATCCTCCAGTGAAGATACCCAATTGCTGATATGTTACCTTGGACACTTTATGGCCTTAAGACTGTAACTGTGTAATCAAATAAACCCTCTTTTATACAAGCCAATCCATCTCTGGTGTTTTGCTTTTCACAGCATTAGCAAACTAGAACGGTTGCATAAGGGAAAAATACAATTATTTCAAAATATGGACTATAGCTAGTAATACTTTAGAACTCTTTTAATATAAGTAAATCTATTGAGCAAGAACTAGATTCATTGTTATATAGGACTGGGGAAGAATTGAGGGATTGAAGGTTGACTACTATGGGATATGTAGTTTTTCTATTTGGAGTAATTAAAATGTTCAAAAATAGTGGTGAAGAATGTACAATTCTATGATTGTATTAAAAGTTATTGATTGCACAACTTGGATGAATTTTATGGTACATGAATATATCTCAATGAAACTGCTAAATGAAACAAAATATCCTTTGTAACTTTATGCAAACTGTTATTTATCCATTCATCTTTGGATGGAAAATTTGTTTTGACTTTGTGACTACTGTTAATAATGCTACTCTCAACATTGTTATATAGATACCTATTTAATTCCCTGTAGGAAATTCTTGTAGGTATATACCTATAAGTGGAATTCTTAGGTCATAAGGGTATACTCTGTTTAACTTTTGGTTGGAAAACTTATTTATCCCAGTGGCTGCTACATTTTATATTCTCATCATCAATGCATGAAGTTTTCAATTTCTCCACATCTTGCCAACACATTAATATTTTTTAATAATAACCATAGTTCTGATTGTTAAATGTTTGCTCATTGTGGTTTTCATTTGCATCACAATGATTATTATTGATGTTGAGCATCTTTCCATATGCTTATTGGTCATTTGTATATCTCCTTTTGAGAAATGCCTATACAAGTCCTTTGTCCACTTTTTAATTTGGCTGTTTGTCACTTTGCTTTTGAGTTTTTGAGATTGTCAATATTGTCAATTTATCATATATATAACTTGAAATTGTCATCTACATTCTGTGGGTACTCTTTTTACTTACTTGATAATATCCTTCAATGTATGAACATTTTTAATATTGTTGGATTTCTATTCAATAATTTTGGTTGTTGCTATTGCTCATGGTTTTGTTATTATATCTAAGAATCCATTGCCATATCCAAGGCCATAAGTGTTTGCTGATGATGCCTGGTAAAAGACACATGAGTTTTAGAATAACATATAGTTCACTGATACATAATGATTCAATTTTTTCATAGAATTTGAGGTGGAGTTCAAACTTGAATCATGTACATAAAGAAATACAATTTTTCCAACATAATTTATTGAAAATAATATTCACAGTATATTAAATAAACTTATCACACTTGTCAAAAATTAGGTGGCCATATATGTGTGGATTCATTTCTGGATTCTCAAATGTATTCCACTCTTCTATGTCTACCTTTATACCAAGACAACACAGTTTTGATTACTGTAGATTTTAGAGATAGGGAATTGTGAATTATCCAAGTTTACTCTTATTTTTTCAATTTTTTCTTAACTATTCTGTGCCTCTAGCAGTTTCATATGATTTAAGGATTAGCTTTTCCCTTTTTATAAAATGGTGGCTAGAATTTTTATGTGGATTGCATACAATCAAAGGATTTTTTGAGTGGTATCTTATTTTTTAAGATGTAATTGTGAATGGAATTATTCCCTAAAGTCCCTTTTAGATAGTTCATTATTTGTGGTATATTGAATTATGTACTATAACATAAACATGTACTTAATCTTCGTATTAATTCCTGGGTGTGAACCCATTCTATAAGATACATTTTGATGTTATTTTGGAGTAACTTATGGGACCAACTGAATGAGAGTGGGTCTTTACTAGAGGTCAAGTAATAAGAACCCAGAAGCCTCAGAAGCCAGAAAGAATATGATATTGGCATATGACTGAAGGCAGAAATACAAGAACAGTAAGCCTAAGGAGTGTTGGAAGGCAGCAGCAGAACACTAAAGACTTTGGGAGAAAGAAAATATTATTGACACCTTGATTTTGGGCTTCTATCATCAAAACAATGAGGCAATAAATACCTGTTATTTAAGCAAACTGGTTGTACGGTATTGGTCATGGCATCTGGCAAACTAATGCACTGGTCTATACAAACACCATTAATTTTTGCATGCTAATCTTGTATCCTGAGAATTTTCAAAATATTAGTTCTAGTAACTTTCTTGTGGACTCAGATTTTCTATAAAAGGGATCACATCATCTAAAAGAAGGATAGATTTTTATTTACTATTTGATTTTTATCTGTTTGTATTTTATATGAATGTATGAAACAAAAAGTGAAGATATAAAGCAAATGTAAGGCAGTATTACAAACTATAATAAATAACATAAGTAAATATATAGTAAGTACTTAAAAGTAATGTGTTGCCATAATTAAATAATAAAGATAATACCGGAATTTGTATTTATCCATACAGTTAACAATATGAAGTGTATTGGGCTTCTTAAATATATTCATTTCATTCCTCAAATTTGGGATGTTGTCAGCCACTGTTTCTTCAAATATTTACCATATCAATTCTCTCTCTCTCACTCTTTCTTCCTCCATCTCTCTCTCTCTCTCTCTCTCTCTCTCTCTCTCTCTCTCTAAACCTTCTGTATCCACCCTAAGTTCTATGTTGGTTCCATTGGCAATTTCAAATAGGTATCTTACTCTCTGTTCACATTGTTTCTTTCTTTTGTTCTTTCTGCTCCTCAGATTGAATAAATTCAATTCTCCTCTCTTCATGTTTGCTTGTTCTTTTGTATGCCCAAATCTGCTGTTGAATGCTAGTGGAATTCTTTTAAACAGCTTTGTTGAGGTATAATTAATATACTGTATAATTCATGTTTTACCAGTAGCATTTAGGATATTCCCAGAGTTTTGCAAGCATCACCACAATCAATTTGGGAATCTTTTCATTACTTCAAAAAGAAATCCTTACAGAATGATATACATTTTTCTTAAGTGCTCCTGGAATATTCTCCAGGATAAGTCACATGCTTGTCACAAAACGGGTCTGAATAAATGAAAAAAGATTGAAATTTTACAAAGCAGTTTCTGTGATCATAATGCAATGAAGTTGGAAATAAAAAAAACAGAGAACCAGAAGTTTCACAAATATATGGAGGTTAAACAATGCTCTTAAACAATCATTGGATCAAGGAAAAAATTGCAAGAAAAATCAGTAAATAGCTTGAGATGAGTAAAAACAAGAACACAACATATCAAAACTTATAGGAAGCAGTGAAGGATGTGCTCTGAGGAAATTTATATCCCTAAATACCTATAGTAATAAGCTAGAAAGAGCTAATACCAAAAACTTAACTGAACAACTGGAGAAACTAGAGGAAGAACAGCAAATGGAACCAAAAGCAAGCAGAAAGAAAGAAACTACAAATATTAGAGCAGAAATAAATGAAATGGAGAATAAAAAATATGGAGAATCAGAAAACTAAAAGTTGGTTCTTTGAGAAGATCAATAAAATTGACTAACCCTTAGCTAGACTGACAGAGCAAAAAGAGAGAAGATGCAAATAGATAAAATCAAACATCTGAAAACCCATGTAATATGGGAAAAGACATGTATGGATGTTAGAATATCATGAGACTCCCCAAAGATTCATAACCTTTCTTCCTGTTGAGAGCATCTAACAAGGGGTGAAGAGAAAGATGGAAGTTTCTTGTATAGCTCTTCCTAGAGAAAGCTGAGATTTCTATTTTATAGGACAATATGAGACTGTCCAGAGAGAAAGAATGTAAAAAGGTGTTTCTGTGAGCCATTAATCACAGATGTTGTGGTGTAGCTTATCCATTTTCATCCAAATATTTGTTGGCTCGATTCTTCTTTCTGAATGGAGTTGTTAAAAGATTAAGATATAAAGTCTTATCCTATTCATTTAAAGAATCAGATAATTATGGCAAATAAACTGTCAGTTTATATCAGTTTGGAATTGTTCAGCAGAAATAGGATTTTCTTTTTGCTCACTGATTTTCTTAATGTAAACGTCATTTCTTTTGACAGATACAAGGCAAAAGTAGAATTCAGAATTACTCAACTTTACTCAATATTTGATCCTTCTATTTGCATTTCAGACTTTTATGTGTTTACCTTTGGTTTGATGGAAAGCAAAATAAAACAAAACGCAACCTCACATAGCTCCATGCCCAATTTCCACAATATTCTCAATTCCATTCTTTAATAACTCCATTGATTATTTTAATCATTAATATGATTTGTTTCATTTATTTCAATGAATTACACTTTCACATCATGTTGATTTTTTTAAATCTTCAGTCTATTTTATATTTGATTTGGTCCTCTTGCTTCATAAAGGTTAGAATTTCTGGCATCCTGTTGAAGAGTGTTATAAAATTTATTGTTTTTTCTTCTTTGCTGGTGTATATATATTATGTCCCTGGAAAAAGCCACATTCTTTAATGCAATCTTGTTAGGGCATATTGATTAATCTTTTTGATTGGGGTGTGATGACTTGATTGAATATTTCCATGAAGATTTGACCCTACCTGTTCAGGGTAGGCCTTGATTAGCTTACTGGAGTCCTTTAAAAGGAGATCTCATAGAGAGCAGAGAGATGAAAATGCCCCAGGATATGCTAAGCCAAGGCCCAGATGCCTGCTAAAACTTAGAGATGGTTGAAGATGCAGACAGGAGGATGTTTACAGGTACTAAACTAAGAGATAAAACACTGAGTTTTCCCCAAAGAAGGTGAGAGAGACCCTTGCTAGTTGGGTTTCTTATGCATTTTGGAGCCAACTTGTTAATTTCTCCACAGAAAATCTTTTGGGATTTTTATTCAGGTGATATTTAATAAATAAATATAACTGACATTTGTAATATTGAGCCTTCCAAACAATAATACGGCCTAATTCTCCATTAATTTTCCTTTTAAAAATATCTCAGTGAAATTTTTAATTTTATCCACAATTCCTGATATATCTATATTACATACCTCTGTGTAGATTGATAAATATAAGATGCATACAATTTCATTCTATTAATCATTGTTACATTTAAATTTTCACTTTCTATCTTTTGTTCCTAGTTTATATGTATTGGACGTTTGTTGATTTTATCCAACCGATTGCCTTCCCAAACCCCATTCCAATATAACTTTCTCATTTTATGTAAGTAAAATGAGTGTAAATGATTTTTTTTTTCTTTTACTTGTTTTCAAACTATAGTTATTTCATTTTCCTTTTCTTTACTCACCTTTTTGGCTTCAGAAAGGCAGTGTCAACACTGCTTCTTTGTTTGGTTGGTTCCCTAACAATTGATGCTTATACCAGGCATATATTAAAATCTCTGAAGATTGAAATGATATAATTTATTACTTTGTTCAGAGTAAGGATTTTTAACTTGTTTTCTTTGCCAAATTTTTCAATAAGAATGAATATTTTATTTTAACATAAATATTTACCACCTCCACAGCAATGATCCTATAGTATTTCTCCTTCAAGTTCTGTCATGGATTATCATACTTAATTTTATGATATTAAACCACGTATATTTCTGAGATAAATATAAACTGGTTCAATATACTGTATTTCTTTAATATCATCAATATTGATGTAGACATTTTACTTAAATACTAACTCATTTGAAATACCTAATTTACTGAAAATATCCTCATCTATTCTATCAAATCCATTATCCAACAATCTTTCTCAGAGAGCCTCCTATCCTCCTTTGTTAATTTGTGATGTGAACATTATATGCCCCATGTAAAACAGTCATTCTAATTCATCCCTTCAGTGTTCTTTTGAACTGGAACTCTCATATTCCCTTCCCTTATTTATTATCCTAAGAAAATACAAGTGAGCATTTGTATTTTTACCTGATAATTTCTGAACTTTTTGTCCTGCTAATCTCATTCATATTTCCCTGACAAATATTTTCTTTTTAAGAATTCACTTTATGTTTCTGCATCTAAATATCATGACTAAGTGTGTAAAGTTTTAACACCCTGTATCTCATTTTGGAGAAATGATTCCCGTATTCCATAGCAATAGCTATTTTGTAATATTTTCTGTCTTATCCTCTGTCTTCTTAGTATTTTCACCCATTGGTCCTACTAACTAATTCCTCTTTGACATTTACCTACTTTCTTCTCCATTCTAAATGGTGACATTTGTATGTCTTTATTTTAGGTTTTATATATAACAATTTCCTCTTCTTTTGATTTACTTCAACTGCAACATAAGTAATTTCTGAAGGATCTATTGTTCTCTCATATTCCTTTTTTCATTGCAGCCTGCATTTCCTTCCTACACACATGCATAAACACATGAAAGACACATATATGTATGTACTTGAGTTTATATATATGATCTTCACATATCCTTCAGAGTTTATTGAACTGGGGTATTTTATAATAGTCTCTTAATTTCTATGAAAAATACTTTTTCATTACTGTATGCATTTGTGTAAATGGTTTTCTTTTCTGTGTATGTATTTTCATAAATCTAATGACCCTAAATATACTTTTCTTATATAGGGCAGCTGACTTATAATTGTGGGTTTCCTGTAATTTGTTGTTCTATAAAGTAATTCCTGTCTGCCACAGTGTTATATATGGAAATACTGAACTTGCAGAATTGACTTGTAGATAAGGGTAGAGACAGCATCTGAAATTCTGGTGTTGTGTAGTAGAATACTATGATTTTAATTACCACCTCCCTTAAGAGTATACCAAAATGGATGATACTGAGCCCTTATATAAATCCATCAATTTAGAAGCTTTAATTATACAAAGTATGTTCTTTAACACAAGAGTTAAATTAGATATCAACAACTTCTAAAATTTTGGAAATTAAACTGCATACATTTAAGCAAGCTGTGAATAAACAAAAATCACAAGGCGATTTAAAATATTTTAAATTAAATTATAAAGATATACAGTATAAAACATTATTTATGTTAATATTTTAAACTATTTTAAAAGAAGTTTAAAAGAATAAGTGCTTACAAAAAAAAGAGAAATGTCTAAAGACAATGACCTACATTTTCAACTCAATAAACCAGGAAAAAAGAGCAAAGTGATCCAAAGTTAAGTAGAAGGAAGAAAATAATAAACAGTAGAAATCAGTGAAATAGAAAATGGAGTAAAAAAGGAAAATGTGACTAAAGCAAAAACGTTTCTTGTAAAAGAAAACATACTTCATATATAACTACCCAGATTTATCAGGAATGAAAGAGAATAAAAACAGTCACCAATGGCCAGAATAAAACACAGTTTTACTGATGGGTGATTACACGTAGTGAAAATGAACAAAACTATTGATAGGATAAGTTTTCAAATCTTTTTGGTGTAAAAACTTTCTCATTTAGTGTAAACAGTATCTAATATTCTGCAAACAAATCCAATTCCACTTGTTGCTAAATCTCATAAGACTCTGTAAGTACATGTTCCTTATCATGCAGAAACATTAAGTGAAATAAGCATGGTATTAGCCTATTCAGCCAGCTCACAGGATGAGAGGAAAAATCTTCCAAAGGATATGCCCTTTTCAGGGATAGGTTTTTATAGTCCACATTTCAATGCATGAGTCTGCTTTAATAGGGATCATAGTGCTGAATCTATTTTGTGCTTTTAATTCTGCCAATGAGTCTCAATTTTAACCTCTTTATAACTTGGTACAGCCATTTGTAGAAATGTGAATGCAAAGAGAGGAATTTGTAATTGAGTTCTCTAATGCAAAACAACCCATATTCTCTTCCAGGGTGGAAGAATCCTGTGCCATAAATTTATCCCAAATATGTAGGTACCTGTTAAGATATTCATCCATGGTCTTCTCCTTATGATATCACAATTTGATTAAAGCTAAAAATCATCCTAACATCATCCAAAACAATTTTAACATGTGGAAAATATTTTCCTGAAAAATGTGTGTATTACATAAATGCATGGATTTGAAAAATTAGACATAGGTCCATAGCTTACTATCACAACAACAAAAGGTGATGTGGAAAAAGAAACATAGAAACTAAATAGGGAGAGATTCAAACTTAAGAACTTATATCTAATAAACATTAGGCTTGACTCCCTTATTTTTCAGAACTTTTTAATCAAGAAAACTTGCTTGGAAGCTCAAAATATCTGTGCAAAATTCTGCCTAAAGCTCTACTAATCTCTTTTCCTCAGGCTATAGATGATGGGGTTTATGAAAGGTGGCACCATAATGTAAAATGCAGCTGTGAGGAGATTTCTGAGAGTTTCCTTATTTTCAATGGGACCAAGGGCAGCAATCAACCCAGAAACTAAAAAGAAAATGAGAATTTCTAACTTTGGGGTACAGGTGGATAGAGCTTTGTGACAGGCTTCCACAGAATGTATTTTAAGGACCACTGAAAATATATCAATATAGGACTTAATAAAAAAAGCAAAACATACTAACAGAATACAAGCACTTAAAACTAAGTCCATAAACTCTGAAAACTGAACATCTGAAGATAAGATTCTCAAAATTTGAGGTATGTCACAGAAATATTGATGAATCACGTTGGACTGTGTGAAGGGAAGCCTGAACATAATACCTGTGTGGATGGCAGAATAGACCAATGAACATGCCCATGAGCCACCAGCTTCCTGTGTGCACAGACATGGGGTAATGGTGAGCCTGTTGTGCAGAGGGTGGCAAATGGCTACATAGTGGTCATAGGACATCACCACAAGGAAGGAAAACTCTGTGGTTAAAAAGAAGATAACCAGAAAAATCTGGGCAGCACATGTTGGGAGAGAAGTCATTTTACAGTCTGAGAGAGAATTCACAATCAATTTGGTCGCAATAACTGAAGTGCAGCAAAGGTCTATGAGGGATAAATTGCATAGAAAGAAGTACATTGGATAATGGAGTTGTGAGTCTGTCACAATGACAGTAACAATTAGAAGATTTCCAGTCAGAGCTCCCAGATAAATCATCAAGAATAGCAGACCTTGAAGGATTTGGAGCTCTCGGGAGGTTGAGATATCCATAAGGTGGAATTCAGTGAAAATAGTGAGAGTGTCCATTTCTCCTATTATGTTGTAATTAACCGATAGTCAATGTACTAAATGATAAGAATATATTAAAATCAAAAGGAAGTAAACCACAAAACTCACAAATAAAAAAACTCCACTGCTACAAATATATTGACCCTGAACAATTCAGCTTAGTAGAAATTGATAAAAGACAGTATTTTGAAATAAAGAATCCACATATCCCCTTTACCTTTTTTTTCTAACTCTGCCCTTAGATGTTAATTTCAACATTGGTAGGAACAGATAATCTAGGTGAATCAAATGACTTCAAGTGAAATCAAAGCTCCTCAATCTTTTAATTGAGTCCTATTTATAGTATTCTGTAAACAATCTTTTTTAAAGTCTGCCAGAAGCCATCCAGCAATTATTTTAACAATTTTTTATTCCAATTGTGCCCTGTATGAGATCCTCTGCATCAGCCCTTTTATTTGAACAATGAACAGCTATTATCTTCATGTACCAGGTGACTAGAATGATGGTTTATACCTCAAATTTGGTCAGCTGAATAAAATTTGGTTTCTCTAACACTGTTAATGAATGGTTCTTAGATTCCTCTTTGAATGGTTTTAATCCAAAAGACACCAGATGGATTATACCTCATCAATATTTCTTTCAGCCTTTCAACTTTTCCATAATTTGAGCCTTTACATAATTTGAGACATTTCTGTCATCCTTTGCAGCAAGGTCCAAAATTTTTTTCACTCTCTTAAGATTTGATATGATTCCAATTTTCCATTGTGGTGTGTACCAGAATTCTCTTGCTGACTTTCTAGGTTATCTTCTCACCTGCACACAGAACCTAAGAAGAGCAATTACATAACATTTTTCCTTCAAATGGAAGGAAGCATCCTTCCTTCCATGAGGCATAAATTCCAATATTTGATTAAGGAATACTTTTTCTGTCCATATATATTGTCCACATGCTTTGCAAGGTATTACAGAAATCTGGTTATTCAAAATAACTCTGGAAACCACAATTATTTTCCTTGTATTTGTCTTGAAGCATAGCAAATCATAAAGAAATCCTATTTCAGTCTTAATTATTCCTTTAATTCTACAACTAATTATCTTGAGGGATCTCATTTCAGAATTATATAATTTTATATGTGGAAAAATTAAATGGAGTTATAATAACTACAAAAATGGAAATATTTTAATAATAATTCTTTTTTATATAGCATCAATTTTTAATCACAAAGTAGCATTCAATTTTACCAGCATTTGATGTTGGTAATAATATTAATGGTGTTTATTTACTTTCATTGATCATATTCATATGAATTTATAGGAGTTTTGCAAAATATTTATGTAGGGTTTTTTCTATAATAATCATTTCTATTGTGTATATGTCTTCTATCCTCAATTTTATGAGGAAGAAAAGTCCCTTAGCAGGGATTTTATTAAATATCAATAGCAATACTAAGTCATTAATTTGACACTATTTTCCTAAGGCATTGTTATTGGACACAATCAAAATTCCAGATGATTTTTAAATTTTCTTTCTCAAACAGCACATGCTTATTGATCTTTGGCATTCTCATTGCCACCTTCCATTGCTTCAGATTGCATCACTCTATACCATCTGTAAAATCCTCATGTTTTCCTAGGATAAATCTTCTACTTTAGTGTGCATCATGATAGCCTTAGGCATAAGTGGGAGAGAGAGAATTCACGGTGTATCCCTGCTCCTTATTACCTCAGGGATACTTAGAAAATATTTACTTTACACTTTTTAAGAGTGGAAAAAATGAGTGAAATACCTTTTTCTCATCATTTGGTAAACACATGAAATAAAAGAGCATAATAATAATGTACATAGGGTGTATCTATTTCTTAACATCCTGCAAATAAATATAAGGGAAATTTCATAGTAAAAACTTCACTGGATAGCTCTAAAAATCTATTCATATTTGAAGGATTATTTTGCTAACAAGGATAGATTTCTATGAAATGCTATGGTAACTCATGTTGACTCTCAGTTTGTTAGCTAACCCTTACAATGTAGTTCAAATAATATTTAATTTGTAGTATTTGCACTAGTTCAATTGCTTGGTAGTTTCTGTATCATTACATTTCAGTACTTGGAATGCAGCCTATGTACCACATACATATCATCAATTACAATTTTTAAGCTAAATGTCTATAATAAAATGAGAATCAGAAATTTTCACTCTCTATGAATATCAATTCATAACATGGGGCAGAAATAATATGATAACAATCTTTAGAATTATGTCAGATATTTCAGGGATTTTTTCATTAGCCACTCTACAAAAACACATGCATTAAAACATACAAATATACCTGAGAAATGAGGAAACATTTTTATCTTCTGTAATACGAATATTTCCTTTGCACAATTGCAGAGACATTACAAAATCTGTGATCTTCCATCATTTTACCATGAATAAAGTTCAAGAAGTCACTTTCTCTAGGAAATTCACATTACCCATAATCATTGGTATAATTATGATTCTAGATTCATTATAAACATGACTATTATTTACAATGAACACTTATGGGTCATATCTTTTGGAGCACTTGGGAACTGGTGATTTCATCATCTAGAGGAACTAGTTTTCTTTCAATATCTGTTTTGTAAGGAACTTTTCATTATACTCCTGAGGTTAAATTTGTAATAGTGCTTATAAAAAATAAAATTAGAAAATGAAGTTTTAGTCACATTTTTAAACTTAAAAGAGAAGTATTCCAAAATGTTTCATAGTCACTGGTGATTCAGCCCAATTTCAATTTTATGTCAGATCATAAATATACTTTGTTTACCTTATAATATATCCATAAAATCATGCAGACTCAATAACATATTCAGAGGGAAGGAAAGTATTTAGAGTAACTTGGGAGGTTTGCCATCTGGACATGACTATGGTAAAAAATAATGGCCAGACATATAATAAATCCATACTAATATTTTCATGAAATATAGCACTCAGAAGAGGATAGTGATAGGGAAAGCACTTACAAAAATGTATTACCTCAGTTTCCTTGGAATATTGCCAAATGTAATTCAATATAATTTACATTAATCATCTGTTTCATGATTTTTGGTTTAAGGGATGTTTTGTACTCAAGAAATGATTGAAAATCCTAGATAACATAATTCTGATGTTTATATCAATGGGAAATTAACAATTGGAAATTAAAACTGATCTATGAAAAACTTTCTTAAAATGCATATATATAAATATAGATGTAGATATAGATTATAGATTAAAAAAAAAACTAAAGGACAAATGGGGTGGGATGGGGGATGATTTGGGTGTTCTTTTTTCACTTTTATTTTTTATTCTTGTTCTGGTTCTTTCTGATGTAAGGAAAATGTTCAGAGATAGATTGTGGTGATGAACACATAACTATGTTATCATACTGTGGACAGTGGATTGTATATTATGGATGATTGTATGGTGTGTGAATGTATTTCAATAAAACTGAATTTAATTAAAAAAAACTGATCTATGTAAAATTATTTAAATTATTAGAAATAATAGATTATTTTCTTGTAATAGCATATTTCAAAAATATGCTATTTTTCCAAAACCGAGATAAATGTTGGAAATGTAAATGGTTTTATCCTTTTGAGATTCTATTTATTTTTGGCTTACTGGTAAATAGCTGAATTTTCTTATATAGTTCTTGATTTATTCTACTACAATATGTTAGTTTGGTCAAATAGTCTGAAGATAATATTGTCTTATGAATATTTATGGTTAGAAAAGGGAAGAAATATGTGTTTATATCTGTAAGATATTTTTAATATTCTTCTTTAATAGTAATATTCTAAACAAATATCAATGAGTTGCAAATTATTAAAGAATAATTCCAATTTGGAATCAGAAAACTTATTAATATACTTTTCCATTCTCTTAGATTTAAATGTATTATCCTTTTAGCAATTTGAATGGGTTTTACCTATGCATAATTTTGTAATATTAGGTAGTGTTCATCTGGAAAATATTTGTTCACAGAAAGATTCAGACATTACACAAATAACATTTCATTTTGCAATTCTGAAAGAAACCACATTTATTAATGTTAACAAAAATCCTCTCAGACCGATCTTTATGTACTGTGAAGTTCCTGTTAATGTGTAGTACACAAGTTTTTCTAAAATTTAATTTTTACTTGAAACACAGATTTTCTCCATTAGCAAATGAATTTTAGTAGCTATTTTCATTATATTCACATTATTATTAATGCAGTTATAGGCTAAAGAAAAAATTTTTCAGAAAATTGAAAATTCCCATATATTCTCAACCTGCAGTTTTCCATATTATTAGCATTTTACATGCATCTATTTCCTTTTTGATCCTCTCTCTAGATGATTGATCAATTTTTGAATGTGGTGGATTGAATTCTACTAGTCATTTACAACCATCTGTTACTCCCTTAAAATCTGTGAATATTTGCTTCATATATTTTAATTTCTAATTGCACATATACTTATAATTGTCAAATATTTTTCTTTAATTGTCCTCAATAACATTAAATAATTTTGATCTTTGCCAAAGGCAGCAGGTTGATTTATTTTTCAATGCAATTTTATTGAGATATATTCACATACCAGATAAAACTCCAAAGTGTACAATAAATCATTTATGATAACACTGCATAGTTGTGCATTCATCACTACAATCAATATTTGAACATTTTAATGGCTACAGAAATAAAAATAAGAATAAAATTTTAAAAATCCCATTCTTTTTATCCCTTCCTGTTATTTATTTATTTTTGTCTTTGTTTTATCACTCATCTGTCCATAGACTGGATAAAGGGAGTGTGTGCCACAAGGTTTTCACAAATACACAGTTACACCTCAAAGCTACATAGTTATACAATCACCTTCAAGAATCAAGGCTACTGGATTACAGTTCAACAGTTTCAGATATTTCCTCCTAGCTATTCTAATATACCAAAACTAAAAAGGATATCTACATAATGCATAAGAATTACTGCCAGAATGACCTCTTGAGCCTACATGAATTCTCTCAGCCATTGAAACTTTATTTTGTTTCATTTATCTCCCCCCTTTTGTTACAAGAAGGTTTTCTGAATCCCATGATGTCAGGGCCATGCTCAACCTGGGAGTCATGTCAAATGTTTCCAGGGATACTTACACCCTGAGAGTCATGTCCCATGTAGGGAGGAAGGGAGTGAATCTACCTAGCAAGTTGGCTTAGAGAGAGAGGACACATCTGAGCAAAGAAAGAGATTATCTGGGGGTGAGTCAGGCATAATTCTGAGTAGGATTAGCTTCTATTTTGAACGAATACATTTCATAAGGTCAAGCTCCAAGATTGAGGTCTTGGTCCATTAAAATATTAATCTCAAGTGCTTTGGAGAATATCAGGAATTTCCAGGTGGGGAAATTTAATATTTTCAAATTCTTCCCAAGTCCCTCAAGGTGGCTTTGCAAATGCTATTTTATTCTCTGCCCAAATTACTCTGGGATGAATCAAGGCATCAAAGTAACCTGTTCAAACCAAGATCTCACTCCCTATTCAAGATTCCATGCAATCATTGTGTATGAATAAACTGAACATACAAGTTAAATTAGATAGTGTGCTACCAAAAATATAAATTTTGCACCAAATAAATATCTCTTCCTTTGGTCTCACACAGAAGTTGAAGTTCTAAAGTATATTCAGTATTTTACCTTACACTTTTACTCTGATTTGCCTTAGTCCTAACCAGAACTGCTTCTTCCTTATCTCTAATGGAATTCTGGACTCTTTTTCAGCTTTTTTAACAGTTGCTGTATGCACTAATACTGACATTCATATCTGCTGAGTTCTAGCTCTGAATTTCAGGTGTAACACAGATACCCAAAGTTCCAGAGACTGACCAGGTTATACAAAAAGGGATCAGCATCTCAGAGGTTGGAGACAGCCATTACAATTCAGGAATAGATATAACTGCTGTAAGAGCTTATAATCTAGGGACCATTACAAGTGTTCTCCTGGTAAACTGTGCTATAAGATTCAATTCTGAGTTTACACACTGTAGTTAATCCATATTGGTGGAGCATTATAATGTTTATCCTTTTGTTTCTAGCATGCTTCATGCAAAATGCTGTCTACAGGATCCCTTCACCTCATTGTATGTCCCACAACTTCACTCCTTCTTGCAGATGCTCAATACTCCATTGCATGAATGCACCACTGTTCACCATTCTGTTCATCACTTGATGTACCTTAGGCCACCAACACCCATTAGAAATCATGACTACTGCCTCCATGAACACCAGTGTGCAAATGTCCATTCATGTCCCTGCTCTCAAATCTTCCAAGTATATACCCCAAAAGGGGTTGCAGGACTTTATGACACCAACATACCTAGTTTCTTGTGGAAATATCACACTCTCCTTCAGATGGACTACACCTTTCTACCTCCCCACCAACAGTAAAACCATAAAAAAGTACATATCTCTTTCCATGTTTTCTCCAACACTCCTTTTTATTTTTAAGTTTTTTATTTTGAAATATGTTCAAACATATAGGACAGTTACGAAAATAATACAGACCCCATAGAGAGAATCCAGCATACCACTACCTTCCCCATGAAATCTAGATCCACCAATTTTAATTTTTGCTATATTTTCTCTTTCATTCTATTTATTGATCCACCCATCAATCAATCCATTTTTAACATTTGAGCGCAGGTTGCATACCTCATGTTCCTTGAACACTTAGTACTGCTGTGTACATTCCGTAGGAACAAGGATATTCAATTACATAACCACCTTAAGTGCATTTATCAAGCTCAAGCAATTTAACATTGACATAAAACTTACTGGCTGTATACCAATTTTTTTCATGTGTTCCAATCATGTCCCTTTTTTAATTAAATTCAGTTTTATTGAAATATATCCGCATGTGATACAATCATCCATGGTGTACAATCAACTGTTCACAGTAACATCACATAGTTATGCATTCATTACCCCAATCTATTTTTGAAAATTTTCCTTACATCAGGAAAAATCAGGTTAAGAATAAAAAATAGCAGTAAAAAAGAACACCCAAATCATCCTCCCATTGAACCCTATTTTTCATTTAGTTTTTGACCTCATATTTTTACTCATCCATCCATACATTAGATAAAGGGAGTGCAATCCACAAGGTTTTCACAATCACACTATCACGCCTTGTAAGCTGCATTGTGATACAATTGTCTTCAAGAGCCCAGACTACTGGGTTGGAGTTTGATAGTTTCAGGTATTTACTTCTAGTTATTCCAATATATTAAAACCCAAAAAGTGTAATCTATATAGTTCATAAAAACGTCCACCAGAGTGACCTCTCAACTCCATTTGAAATCTCTCAGCCACTGAAACTTTATTTAGTTTCATTTTTTATCCCCCTTTTGGTCAAGAAGTTATTCTCAGTCCTACAATGCCAGGTCCAGATTCATCCCCAGAAGTCATATCCTGCATTCCCAGGGAGATTTATGCCCCTGGGAGTCTTGTCCCATGAAGGGGGGAGGACACTGAGTTCAACTGCTGAGGTGGGTTAGAGAGAGAGTGCCACATCTGAGCAAAAAACAGGTACTCAGGGGGAGATTCTTAGGCACAATTATATGTAAGTTTAGCCTCTCCTTTGCAATAACAGGCTTTATCAGGGCAAGTCTCATGATAGAGGGCTTGACACATCAAACCACCAGTCCTCAATGTTTGTGACTACATCAGCATCAGTCCAGGTATCCAGGACTTTTACCATATTGATATTTTTCTATAATTTTATAGAGATATATTCCATACCATAAAATCATCCACAGTGTAAAATCACTGGTACATGGTATCATCATATATTTGTGCATTTATCACTACAATCGGCACTTAAACACATCAATTGTGACAAAAATTTTTGTCCAATATATTAAAGCCTAAAAAGTGTAATCTATATAGTGCATAATAATGTCCACTGGAGTGACCTCTCAACTCCATTTGAAATCTCTCAACCACTGAAACAAAAATGAAAATAACAAAAATGAGAATAAAAAATAAAATATCATACAATGCATTATAATAATTACTTATACTTAGTCCATCCTCTTATTTCATTTGTTCAATTCATATTGTTCTCTACTTCTAAAGTATTGCCATGGTTTATACTGTGAAATAAGTGCAGGCATAGCTTTGGATAAGAAAATTTCATTGAAAAGATGGCCCTCATTCTGATTTCAAGCACATATTTCAGAATAGTTTAGTCACTTCAAACTTCCAACAATAACATTATTTTCTCACATGTATTACATTCCTACATCATATAATTAATGTATAATTGAATTTTTCAGCATCCTTAAAGAATTTCAACTGACATATTTAGCACATGATTTTATTTACTTCAATGAATAATACATTAGTGTTTTTATTTTGGTCAGCATATAATGCATTCCTTTAAATTAATATATTTCTTTTCCTTTAAAATAAATTTTAATTTGAAAGTTTTATTTGTCATTTAACAACAGTAAAGATAATAGTTTTAAATATTATGTTTTTCTGAAGAGAAATTAATCTTTTTTACCTGTTTTGTTATGAAGAACTTTTATGACTGATAACTTAAAGAGAAAATCAATACAAATTGTCTTATAAATATGCAATGTGCTTGTCAAGTTCATAACAATGTTGTTTACAGTTTCTAAATCTTCTAATTTCATTAATAAAAAATACACATGCAGTACAGATGAAATAATTATATTCTCAACACTTATATATCCATTGTTTTAACACATATCATACAATGAGCATTTTGCTATAATTGTTTTACCAAATACATTCATCTATTTTCTATTTAGGAAAACTGTTTTCCCCTTTTTTGCATTAAATCAGATTTCTTGCATTTCAAAGCAAATTGCAAACATCAGTAATCTTCACCCATAAGCACTTCAGGAAACATATAATTAAATAAAATTAATTATTTGTCTGTGGTTCTTTTTCTTTTTGGCATAAATTGCAAACAGTTGAAAGTATGCAATTTAAATTCATACTTTTCATATTTTTGAAAACAATAAAATCACTATAATATGAACTCATTAAAAGATATAGTTAACATCTTTCTCCCAGGGATTTCCCTTCCTTCTTCCTAGTGTATACTCATTTCTTCCACCTCTTCCAAAAGACAATTACTAGTCAATTTATTAATTTATATAACTTACCATGTGCTCACATTTGCTGTTCTAACCTTTATATAGATGACTTCATGCAGTGGTCACTCATCCAAGACTCTTTTTGCCAACTCAATGAATGTTTTTGAGACTCTTCCATGTACTTGTGTGTACCAGTACTCTGATACTTTAAAAACTGAATAATATATTTTATAAACATATCACAGTTTCTATATCATATTTTCCCTTTGATGGGCACCTTTGAAACATCAACACTTTAGTAATTATGAATAAAGTTGTTATGGACATACTTCTACCAATATTTTGATAATAAATACTGATGCTTTCAGTCCCATTGGGTAAATATTAAAGAGTGAACTTGTCAGTTAATAGGTGATTATATTTGTAAGAAACTGCTTGATAGTTTTATAAAAGTTTATAGCATCATGTAATACCACAAAGTACATGGGAGGTTTTGTTGAGCAGCCTCATAAGAATCTTTTGGTTTTACAAGCTTTGTTGATACTATTAATTATAGAACTGTTTAATGGAATATCATGGTGGTTTTAATTAATTTCGTTTGAGAATATTTCATATTGATGACCTACTGAGCCATTAAATGAGTCTCCATGAATTTGAAAGGATTTAATGACAGAACATGTGTTCTCTGACCATAATGAAATTAAATCCAGTATCAACAATAATCAAAATTTTGGATATTAACCAACATACTTTTGAACAGTTTGTGATTCAAAAAGAAATCTCAAAGAAATTTTAAATATATTTGAATTGCATGATAGTGAAAATACAATATAAAATATTTGGTGGTATGGAAAAAATCTATGCATTGAGAAAGGTTGAAAATTTAAGCATTTATGCTAGAAAAGGAGACAGCTTTAAAGATAATGTACATTTTCAACTAAAGAGATGAGGGTAGGGAGCAAAATGATGTGCTAGTAGGTAGAGAAAAGAAAATAGTAAAGGAATGAGTAGAAAGCAATGGTATAGAAAATTGACAAAAGGGAAACTTGACAATCAAAAAGGTTTTCTTTGAAAAGATCAACAAGATTGATGAAATTCTATATAAATTTACCAGGAATAAATGATTATGTAAACAAAATACCAATATCAGGAATGAAATATCGGTTATTACTAACAGTTGTCACAGCTAACCAAACACTGATGTTTCACAAATGTTCTCCTGAAATTAGATGTAATTAAAATGACTCATAAAATTATTGGTGATGATAAAATTTAAGTTTCATGTGAAAATTAGTATTTAAAAAATTGTATCCTCCTTGTGAGATTCACAGCTTCCCAACAGTTGAAGTATTGTCTGAAAGGTTGTTGGTAATATTAATACATATACAATTAATTGTACATTTAATACATTATACAATTATTATATTATATAATTAAATATGTCCTATTCAGAAGATCTGCAACACTCTTTCAACAAATACTTTACAGATAGGTAAAACAGGATTGGGAGTACCATGGATAGGTTAAAGAACCATTTATATTACTAAGTAGATAAAGTAAAGTTTATCTTTATTGAAATATTTCAAGCATAATGCATGAAAGTTAGAGTTTAGGATGTATGCATTTTAAATTGGTTAGTTTTTGTTGAGAAAGGATAGATAATAGTATAGGAAAATAATCCTAAGCAGAATGCTATGTAATTATTAAATACTAGATAGTATTATTTAATGGATAGAATTAAAATTTTAGGAGAAAAATGACACATGAAATATGTGCATTAGAAATTGAGTATCCACTAAAGAGGGCAATTTAAGTGATAAGTATGTTGTAGGATTGTTTTGTTAACAGATGGAAATATGAACATTTAAGGGAACCAATATCAATAAATCAGAACCAATATATTTATGAAATCATGTGCAATTATGACAATTTTTTGTCATTAGCCACAAGGAAATGAGTAAATATTAATGGATATTTGATCACATTGCTGAATAAAGTTTAAAAATTAATGTAAACAATATTCAGCAGGGTACTCTGGCAAAGATATTGTTAAAAAGAAAAGATATTTTATGTAACATCTCATTAGTAGATTTAAACTTATAACTATAGAAATAGCCCTTAGGTAAAAACCCAGAATCCTAGAGGCATGATGCTCTCTCTGATTTCAAAAACATTTTTTTCCACCATAAAAGGTAATCACTATGCTGATTCCATAGGCAGGGTAATGGCTTGTCTATCAGAAATTTAGTAAATAAAGCAGAGTTTTCACTGATATTAAAATATTAGATCTGTTCTCTCAGAAATATTCTTTTTATGGCAGAATTATAATGTCCCAATTCATTAATGCCAGACCTGGCTCCTTGATATTCTTTGGCCACTAGTATGTAAGCAAAAGTGTGATTGTTTAATTAAGATTTAAACTATTTGTATATCTTCACAGTATCTATTTATTATTTCATGAGAAACATGAATATCCCATATAGAGGCTTCTTGGGCATAGATTGTGGATGGTGTAGAGTAACACCATAGTCACAAGTAGAAAATAATCTTTGTTGATCTCAGCACCAAGTCTTTATTTTTATGAGATGATGTAAACTAATTTGTTATTAGCTGACTGAGGAAATGAGAAGTGCTTTCCAAAGCAGCTGTAAAGTATCATACACCAATTCCCAGAATATGTTAGAATTTCCATACTCCATATCCTTTCCAACAATTTGTGCTTTCAGATTTATTTTTAAAATCTACTGAATTTTTAAGTAACTCACTGTGGTTATGCTTTTAATTTTCTTACAATGTTAATGGATAAGAGCATACCATTATGTGTAAAATAATATTTTGGTGCTTCCTTTTCTTTGGAAACCTTTATGAGGACTTTAAGAACATTTATTTTGAAATGGTCAAAATGTGGATATCTATGCTCCTTTGTTGGCTGTAGAGAAAGAGATTCTTCATATTTATGCAATAAAACTCATAGAATTCCATTGCTCTTATATTTATATGTTTTCCTGTTCTTCCTTTACCTACTCTTCCATGTCCTACATTACCCATTCTCATTCCAAGTAACACTTTCCTACTTTAAAGTTCTGATGATAACTCCCGAATTACTCCAATTTTTTAATATTTTAATATTTACTCCACATTGCTTTGATTTTGTGTGCATGTCAAGATAGGACTAAAATGTCATATTTTAATACAAATAATATTGATACCTAATAGTTATAGTAACATTTCCTGAAATATATGTTCTATATCCAATGCAATATCACACTGTAAAAGTAATTTTTTAGTATTCTTGAGTAGTTTCTATATGTCTGTACATTTCATTTGTCTCTTAAACCCCATACCAAAACAACTATTTAATACTGTTTTATAAGAGGACTTGGTTTCTGTTAAGAAAATCCTGCTAACTTTGTCACCTAAGAAGTGTTTATGACATTTTGGTTTTATATAATTTTAGGGGTTACTTGTTAACTTCTACAGATAAAATCTTCTGGGATTTTTTTTAATTATAGAAGTTGTGGGTTTACAGGGCAATCGGGCATAAAATACAGGATTCTCTTATAATACCATATTACAATACCCTTGCAATAGTGTGGTATATTTATTACAATTGATGAAAGCACATTTTTATGATTGTACTATGAACTATAGCTCATGGTTTAACTTACGGTTCACTCTCTGTATGATGTTGTTCCATGGATTTTTAAAAATTGTTTTAATCTTTTACCATGTGTACAACTTGCAACTTCCCCTCTTAACCACATTCAGAGATATATTTCAGTGCTGCTATTTATATTCACAAGGCTGTGCTACCAAGACCAAAACCATTACTAAAACATTCCCATCATTCCAAATAAGAACTGTATTTTAAGAGCTAACTCTCTGTTCCCCATATCCATCTCATTCCCCTGTAAGCTATATTTTTGATTCTGATTCTATGAGTTTCCTAACTCTAATTATTTCACATTGGTGAGGTCATAAAATATTTGCCCTTTTATGTCTGGCTTATTTCAATTAACCTGACGTTTTTAAGGTTCATCCATATTGTCACATATATGAAAAATACATTCCTTTCTAAGACTGAATAATATTCCATTGCATGTGTATACCACATATATTTTATCCTTTCATCATTTGATGGACACTTGAGTGTCTTGCATCTTTTGGAAATTGTGAATAATACCACTATGAGCATCAATATGCAAATAATTGTTCAAGTCCCTCCTTTAGATTGCTTAGGGTGTGTACCTAGAAATAGGTTTGTCATGTCATATGGCAATTACATATTTAAATTTCTGAGGAAATGTCAAACTGTCTTCCACAGAAGTTGCACCATTTTACATTGACATGAGAAATGAATGCGTGCTTATTTCTCCACATCCTTTTGAACACTTATTTTCCATTTTTAATAGAATACATTTTAATAAATGTGAAATGGTATCTTATTATTGCTCTGATTTTCATTTCCCTGAGGGCTAATTACATTGTTTATATTTTCATGGGCTTCCTGGACATTTGTAAATAGTGTTTGGGGAGATATTTTTGGAGAATCTTTTTCAGAGAGCCTTTTGCCCACTTTTCAATTGGGTTGTCTGTGTTTTGCTTGTTAAGTTGAAGGATTTCTTTAGAAATCCTGGATATACATTTATTGGCTATGTGGTTTCCATATAGTTTCTCCCATTATGAATATTTTTGTTTTATTTTCATTGTAAAGTCCCGTGAGGCACAAAAGTTTTACTTTCAATGAGATCCTTTAATCTACCTGTAATTTTGTTTCTTTTGTGCTTTGGATGTAAGTCTATGAAACCATTGCCCAACACAAATTACTGAAGATACTTCCCTAATGTTTCTTCTAGGAATTTCATTTTTCTGTTTCTTATAATTAGGTCTTTGATCCCTTTTGAATTGATTTGTGTATAAGATGTGAGATATGGATCTTCCTTTTTCTTTCAAATGGAGCTCCAATTACCCACCACCAATTGTTAGATAGACCATTCTTTTCAATTGAGTTGTTTTCCTCACTGTCAAAAGTAATTTGGCCATAAATATGAGGGTGGATTTCTGAGATCCTTGTTCAGTTTCATTGGGCTATATGTCTGCCCTTGTGCCAGTATCATTCAGTTTTCATAACTGTGGTTTTTGTAATGAGTTTTAAGTTTAGGGAGTGTGAGTCCTCACACTTCATTGGTTTTTGTTGTTTTTCAAGATGTATTTGAATATTTGACACCCCTCACTCGTCCATGTATTTTTTTAAATTAAATTTTGCCTGCTACATTTTATTTTATTTTCATTTTTTGAGAAGTTGTGGGATTAATCATTCCTAAAATTCAGGATTTCCATGTAACACCCCATTATTACCACCTTGTATTAGTGTGGAATATTTGTTAAAAGTGACAAGAGTACATTTTAACAATTGTACTATTAACTGTAGTCAATGATTTGACATAAGATTCACTGTGTAGATAAACTAAAGGAGTTTTTAAATTATTCTATTACCATTTTACCATTTATGCACACCAATACTAATAGTAGCATTATTCACAATTACCATGTGTCCTTTAATGGACAAATGCCTCAACAAAATTTGGTATATATGAAAAATGGAATAAAAGGTAATGTAATTCTCAAACATGCTGCAACATGGATAAACACTGAAGACATCATGAATAGTGAAATAAGCCAAACACAAAAGTACAAATATTGTATGTTGTCACAGTAATGAACTAATTAGAATATGCCAAATCACAAAGTTAGAAACTAGATTACAGTTTACAGTGGCCAAGTTTGATGTAGGGAAAAGTTTGGTAATGGAGGGTGATGGTGGTTGCACATATTGAATGTAACAAACACCACTAAATTGGATACTTGAATGTGTTTAAAATGAGAAATTTTATGTCATATATTTTTACAAGAGTATTATAAAATCCATAGAACTGTACAATACAATGAACCATAAATTAATTGATGAACTATAGATCATATTATAACTATAATGAAATTGTTTCATCAATGGAAAAATAGTGACCACATTAATGTAAAATTTTGATAATAGGGAAAATTTTTGTGGGGGTGGTATATAAGCTCTCTGTAATTTGTGCATGAATTTTCTGTAAATCCACAGATGATTAATAATAAAAAAATCTAAAAATAAGAAATTCCAAAATTACTAATGATAAAATTTTAGTTTCAAGTGATAATGAGAAACTTGGAAAAACTTGTGCCCTCCACATGAACTTTACAGCTGCCCAATATTTAAAGTTGTGTCTTACAGGTATTCTGGTGTTTTTATTAAATGTGCTTTATTGTGGTATTGTACAATAAAATTTGTCATATTTGCAAGATCTAAATTACTCTGTGAACCAATATAGTCCAGATGAACACTTCTTGATGTTACAGAGTCATGCATGAGAGAACCCATTCAAATTGCTCAATAGATAATGGATTTTAATCTAATAGAAGGAGAAGAGTTCATGAATAAGGTTTCAGATTACATATTGGAGCTATAACTTAAGAAATCACTACTTGTTGAGTTTAAGTGTAGAATATTAGTATTAAAGAATATGAACAGTTATGTAAAGTGATAGTGAAATACCTCTTCATTTTTCAAATCATGTGTCTGTGTAAGTTCATATTTACTTCACAGTCTTCAAGCAAATCAACCTATTGCAATGGAATGAACGAAGAAGTAAATATGAGAATTCAGCTATCCCCCAGAAAGTAATGACTAAATACATTTGCAAAAGGATAATATAATTTCTCTTTTCACAATAATTTCATTTTCTTTTTGGAATATAACATGTATCTAAAATGCATTATTATCATAACATATAAGGAATGTATAGGTTTTAATAAATTAATCATTCACCTTTATATAAGTTTTATTTTCTAATATGGTAATTTTCAGAAAGTATAACATACAAAATTATAGTTATTTAGTGTTTTCAATAGTTATTTGGAGGGTAAACTCTTCCTGAAACTGAAAAAAAAATGAGAAAATTTGTATTATGGAAATTCTGTTAAACCATATTCTGCAATAATTCAAGGACTCTCAAATAGTATATTTTTTGTTTTGAAATCAATGGTACAGCTACTAGAGCAAATAAACAAATTTAGCAAATAGTGGCATACAAGATTAATGCACAGAACTCAGTAATGTTTCTATATGCTAGAAATGAACAAACTGAAGAGAGACTCAAGAAAAAAATACATTTTCAATAGCAACTAAACAATCAAGTACCTAGGAATAAACATAACCAAAGATGTAAAAGACCTTTACAAAGAAAGCTGCATAACTCTACTAAAAGAAACAGAAGGGGACCTTAAAAGATGGAAAAATATTCCATGTTCATGGATAGCAAAACTAAATGTCATTAAGATGTAAATTCTCCACAAACTCACCTACAGTTTCAATGCAATCCTAATAAAAACCCCAACAACCTAATTTGTAGACTTGGAAAAGCTAGTAATGAAATTTATTTGGAAAGGGAAGAAGCCTTGAGTTGCTAAAGACACTCTAAAAAAGAAAAACCAAGTGGGGGGACTTACACTCCCTGATGTTGAAGTTTATTATAAAGCCACAGTTGTCAAAACAGCATGGTACTGGCACAAAGATAGACATATTGATCAATGGAATTGAATTGAGAATTCAGAGATAGACCCTCAGATCTATGGCTGACTGATCTTTGATAAGGCCCCCAAAGCCACTGAACTGGGACATAACAGTCTTGTCAACAAATGGGTCTGAGAGAGTTGGATATCCATATCCAAAAGAATGAAAGAGAACCCCTACCTCCCACCCTACACAAAAATTAACTCAAAGTGGATCAAAGATCTCAATACAAAGGACAGTACCATAAAACTCCCAGAAAATAATGTAGGGAAACATCTTCAAGACCTTGTATTAGGTGGCCACTTCTTAGAATTTACACCCAAAGCACAAGCAACAAAAGAAAAAAATAGATAAATGGGAACTTCTCAAGCTTAGAAGTTTCTGTGCCTCAAAGGAATTTGTCAAAAAGGTGAATAGGCATCCAACTCAATGGGAAAAAATTTGGAAACCATGTATCTGACAAAACACTGATATCTTGCATATATAAAAAAATCTTACAACTCAATGACAATAGTACAGACAACCCAATTATAAAATGGGCAAAAGATACGAAAAGACAGTTCCCTGAAGAGGAAATACAAATGGCCAAGAAACACATGAAAAAATATTTGGCTTCACTAGCTGTCAGAAAGATGCAAATTAAGACCAAAATGAGATACCATCTCACACCAATTAGAATGGCTGCCATTAAACAAACAGGAAACTACAAATGCTGGAGAGGATGTGGAGAACTCAGAACTCTTATTCATTGTTGGTGAGAGTGTACAATGGTTCAGCCACTCTGGAAGTCAGTCTGGCATTTCCTTAGAAAACTAGATATAGAGTTGCCCTTTGATCCAGCAATTGTACTTCTCAGTATATACCCAGAAGATCTGAAAGCAGTGACACGAACAGATATTGGCATGGTAATGTTCATAACAGCATTATTCACAATTGCCAAGAGATGGAAATAACTTAAATGCCCTTCAACAGATGAGTGGATAAATAAAATGTGGTATATACCCATGATGGAATACTACATGGCAGTAAGAAGGAATGATGTCATGAAACAAATGACAACATAGGTGAACCTTGAAGACATAATGCTGAGTGAAATAAGCCAGGCACAAAAAAGAAAAATATTTTATGCTACCACTAATTTTAATATTGAAAAATTTAAAACAAATGGTTTATAATGTATCATGTAGGGTAACTAGTGATAGAGAGCAATTTAGGAAGGGGGAATGATAACCCAATAAGAACAAATAAGCTATCATGGGTAAATTTAACATTCTGGGAATGCCCAGGAATCACTATGGTCTGTTAATTTCTGATGGGTATAGTAGGAACAAGTTCACAGAAATGTAGCTATGTTAGGTTTCTTTCTTGGGGTAGAGTAGGAACTGTTGGAAGTAAAGTAGTTTTCTTAGGTTAGGTGTCTTTTTCTTACTCCCTTGTTATGGTTTTTAGAATTTTTTTAATGTATTTTTTAAGATTTTTTATATAGTTGATTTGAAAAAAGAGTTAATTAAAAAAACAGTGAAAAAAATATGCAGATCCCCCTTGAGGAGCTGGTGGAGAATGTCAGGTTATTCAGCTTCCCCACCTCAATTGTTGCTGAAGTGTTCACCGATATTGGGGACTGGTGGTTTGATGGGTTGAACCCTCTACCACAGGACTTGCTCTTGGAAAGACTGTTGCTGCACAGGAAAGGGTAGGCCTCCCAATAATTTTGCCTGAGAGCCTCCTCCTGAATACCCCTTTGCTGCTCAGATGTGGCCCTCTCACTCTAGCTAAGCCAACTTGGCAGGTGAAATCACTGCCCTTCCTCCTACACGGGATCATACACCCAGGGGAGTGAATCTCCCTGGCAACATGGACTATGACTCCCAGGGAGGAATGTAGACCCAGAATCATGGGATGGAGAACATCTTCTTGACCAAAAGGGGGATGTGAAAGGAAATATGTTACAGTGACAGAGAGATTACAAAAAGAGCCAAGAGGTCACTCTGGTGGGCACTCTTATGCACAATATAGGCAACCCTTTTTATATTCTAGTGAATTGAAGTAGCTAGCAGTAAATACCTGAAACTATCAAACTACTACCCAGAACCCATGAATCTTGAAGACAATTGTATAAAAATGTAGCTTATGAAGGGTGAAAATGTGATTGGGAAAGCCATGTGAACCACACTCCCCTTTGTCTAGTTTATGAATGGATGAGTAGAAAAATGGGGGAAGGAAAAATACAAAGGCACCAAGTGTTCTTTTTTAATTTAATTGCTCTTTTTCACTTTAAATTTTATCCTTGTTATTTTTATGTGTGTGGTAATGAAGGTGTCTGGGATTGACTTTGGTGAGGAATACACAACTATGTAATGGTACAGTGAACAATCAAATGTACACTCTGATTTGTATGACTGCCTGGTATGTGAATATATCTCAATAAAATGAATCAAAAAAGAAAAAAAATAAAATGCATTATTACCATAAGATATAAGGAATGCATAGATTTTAATAAATTAAATAATCATTCATCCTTGTATAAGTTTTATTTTTTAATATGGTAATTTTCAGAAGATATAAGATTCAAAATTATAGTTATTTAGTGTTTTCAATAGTTATTTGGAGGGTAAATGCTTCCTGAACCCCCAAAAAAAATAAAAATGAGAAAAGATGTACTATGGAAATTCTACTTAATTATATTCTGCCATTTTTCAAGGAATCTCAAATAATATATTTTTTGTTTATTTGAAATCTGATAGGCACTATTCACTATAATTACATATTATAAATGAAGATCTCTTCAAAGCACTTTTGATTAGAATCCAACACTGTGCTACAATCCTTTTTACTTGCTTTCATTTTATAATCCATTCTAAAATATACCCCAATTGTTCTGTATTTTAGTAGCTATTGGACATTTTTGGTTTATTGTTGTTTTTGGTAATTTGAAACAATATATACTTTTCCTTATGCTGTAATGTTATTCCAGTCATTTAGGAAAATTGTTTTTATTAAGGTTTGCACAATATTATGGGCATATTATGATGTAAATAAATTGTATTTATAATATGACATAAAATTGAAATGTTTCTTAATACATCTCTTTGTTAACCTGAAACTCAATACTCATTTTACTGAAAATAAGCTCAATTAAGAATTTTACTGGTCTCAAAATGTAACTGAATAACCCTTACCAGTCAGAAAAGGTGTGAAAACTGACCTCTCTGGAGGGTGAGTTCCCTAATCCTCCAGGTCTCCTGGGAGGGATGACTCATAGATGTGCTTCATAATGAAAAACCATGTGTACAAAGAATGGAGATGCAGAATTGTTAGTATGATTAAGGCTAAATGAAAATCTCCCTTAGAAGGGATTCCATGGATTTAGTTGAGTAAAAAATAAGACAGTATCATGGATTTTCTAAAGTCTCTATAATTGCACAAAGGAAATACTCCTGTGACAGAAGAAAAACATGATTCACCATTTATCAGGACTATTTGTTTAAATTACTTTGTTTTTGGCAAGATGGCAGACTGGTGAGCTGTAAGTTTTAGTTACTCTTCCAGGAAAGTAGGTAAAAAGCCAGGAACTGCGTGGACTGGACACCACAGAGCAATCTGTCTTTGGGCATACTTCATACAACACTCATGAAAACGTGGAATTGCTGAGATCAGCGAAATCTACCAATACAGAAAGCTTCAAAGAATTGCAATTTGGGCCCGTCAAGTCAAGAGCAGAACTAAGAGAGCTCTGAGACAAAAGGCAATAATCCAGTGGCTGAGAAAATTCACTAAACAACACAACTTCCCAAGAAAAGGGGGGTGTCCGCTCACAGCCACCATCCTGGTGGACAGGAAACACTCCTGCCCATCGCCAGCCCCATAGCCCAGAGCTGCCCCAGACAACCCAGTGTGACGGAAGTGCTTCAAATAACAGGCACACACCACAAAACTGGGCGTGGCCATTAGCCTTCCCTGCAACCTCAGCTGAATGTCCCAGAGCTGGGAAGGTGGAGCAGTGTGAATTAACAAAGCCCCATTCAGCCATCATTTGAGCAGACTGGGAGCCTCCCTACACAGCCCAGCAGCCCAGAACTGCCCTGGGGGGACGGCACTCACCTGTGACATAGCACAGTCATCCCTCAACAGAGGACCCGGGGTGCACAGCCTGGAAGGGGGGCCCACTTGCAAGTCTCAGGAGCCATACGCCAATACCAAAGACTTGTGGGTCAGTGGCAGAGACAAACTGTGGCAGCACCGAACTGAAGGATTAGAGTATTGCAGCAGCTTTAAAACTCTAGGATCATCAGGGAGATTTGATTGTTAGGGCCACCCCCCCTCCCCGACAGCCCAGAAACACGCCCCACATACAGGGCAGGCAACACCAACTACACACGCAAGCTTGGTACACCAATTGGGCCCCACAAGACTCACTCCCCCACTCACCAAAAAGGCTAAGCAGGGGAGAACTGGCTTGTGGAGAACAGGTGGCTCGTGGACGCCACCTGCTGGTTAGTTAGAGAAAGTGTACTCCGCGAAGCTGTAGATCTGATAAATTAGAGATAAGGACTTCAATAGGTCTACAAACCCTAAAAGAACCCTATCAAGTTAAGCAAATGCCACGAGGCCAAAAACAACAGAAAATTATAAAGCATATGAAAAAAACAGACGATATGGATAACCCAAGCCCAAGCACCCAAATCAAAAGACCAGAAAAGACACAGCACCTAGAGCAGCTACTCAAAGAACTAAAGATGAACAATGAGACCATAGTACGGGATATGAAGGAAATCAAGAAGACCCTAGAAGAGCATAAAGAAGACATTGCAAGACTAAATAAAAAAATGGATGATCTTATGGAAATTAAAGAAACTGTTGACCAAATTAAAAAGATTCTGGACACTCATAGTACAAGACTAGAGGAAGTTGAACAACGAATCAGTGACCTGGAAGATGACAGAATGGAAAATGAAAGCATAAAAGAAAGAATGGGGAAAAAAATTGAAAAACTCGAAATGGACCTCAGGGATATGATAGATAATATGAAACGTCCAAATATAAGACTCATTGGTGTCCCAGAAGGGGAAGAAAAGAGTAAAGGTCTAGGAAGAGTATTCAAAGAAATTGTTGGGGAAAACTTCCCAAATCTTCTAAACAACATAAATACACAAATCATAAATGCTCAGCTAACTCCAAATAGAATAAATCCAAAAAAACCCACTCCGAGACATATACTGATCACACTGTCAAACATAGAAGAGAAGGAGCAAGTTCTGAAAGCAGCAAGAGAAAAGCAATTCACCACATACAAAGGAAACAGCATAAGACTAAGTAGTGACTACTCAGCAGCCACCATGGAGGCAAGAAGGCAGTGGCACGATATATTTAAAATTCTGAGTGAGAGGAATTTCCAGCCAAGAATACTTTATCCAGCAAAGCTCTCCTTCAAATTTGAGGGAGAGCTTAAATTTTTCACAGACAAAGAAATGCTGAGAGAATTTGCTAACAAGAGACCTGCCCTACTGGAGATACTAAAGGGAGCCCTACAGACAGAGAAACAAAGACAGGACAGAGAGACTTGGAGAAAGGTTCAGTACTAAAGAGATTCGGTATGGGTACAATAAAGGATATTAATAGAGAGAGGGAAAAATATGGCAAACATAAACCAAAGGATAAGATGGCCGATTCAAGAAATGCCTTCACGGTTTTAACGTTGAATGTAAATGGATTAAACTCCCCAATTAAAAGATATAGATTCGCAGAATGGATCAAAAAAAATGAACCATCAATATATTGCATACAAGAGACTCATCTTAGACACAGGGACACAAAGAAACTGAAAGTGAAAGGATGGAAAAAAATATTTCATGCAAGCTACAGCCAAAAGAAAGCATGTGTAGCAATATTAATCTCAGATAAAATAGACTTCAAATGCAGGGATGTTTTGAGAGACAAAGAAGGCCACTACATACTAATAAAAGGGGCAATTCAGCAAGAAGAAATAACAATCGTAAATGTCTATGCACCCAATCAAGGTGCCACAAAATACATGAGAGAAACACTGGCAAAACTAAAGGAAGCAATTGATGTTTCCACAATAATTGTGGGAGACTTCAACACATCACTCTCTCCTATAGATAGATCAACCAGACAGAAGACCAATAAGGAAATTGAAAACCTAAACAATCTGATAAATGAATTAGATTTAACAGATATCTACAGGACATTACATCCCAAATCACCAGGATACACATACTTTTCTAGTGCTCACGGAACGTTCTCCAGAATAGATCATATGCTGGGACATAAAACAAGCCTCAATAAATTTAAAAAGATTGAAATTATTCAAAGCACATTCTCTGACCACAATGGAATACAATTAGAAGTCAATAACCATCAGAGACTTAGAAAATTCACAAATACCTGGAGGTTAAACAACACACTCCTAAACAATCAGTGGGTTAAAGAAGAAATAGCAAGAGAAATTGCTAAATATATAGAGACGAATGAAAATGAGAACACAACATACCAAAACCTATGGGATGCAGCAAAAGCAGTGCTAAGGGGGAAATTTATAGCACTAAACGCATATATTAAAAAGGAAGAAAGAGCCAAAATCAAAGAACTAATGGACCAACTGAAGAAGCTAGAAAATGAACAGTAAACCAATCCTAAACCAAGCACAAGAAAAGAAATAACAAGGATTAAAGCAGAAATAAATGACATAGAGAACAAAAAAACAATAGAGAGGATAAATATCACCAAAAGTTGGTTCTTTGAGAAGATCAACAAGATTGACAAGCCCCTACCTAGATTGACAAAATCAAAAAGAGAGAAGACCCATATAAACAAAATAATGAATGAAAAAGGTGATGTAACTGCAGATCCTGAAGAAATTAAAAAAATTATAAGAGGATATTATGAACAACTGTATGGAAACAAACTGGATAATGTAGAAGAAATGGACAATTTCCTGGAAACATATGAACAACCTAGACTGACCGGAGAAGAAATAGAAGACTTCAACCAACCCATCACAAGCAAAGAGATCCAATCAGTCATCAAAAATATTCCCACAAATAAATGCCCAGGGCCAGATGGCTTCACAGGGGAATTCTACCAAACTTTCCAGAAAGAACTGACACCAATCTTACTCAAACTCTTTCAAAACATTGAAAAAAATGGAACACTACCTAACTCATTTTATGAAGCTAACATCAATCTAATACCAAAACCAGGCAAAGATGCTACATTAAAGGAAAACTACTGGCCATTCTCCCTAATGAATATAGATGCAAAAATCCTCAACAAAATACTTGCAAATCGAATCCAAAGACACATTAAAAAAATCATACACCATGACCAAGTGGGGTTCATTCCAGGCATGCAAGGATGGTTCAACATAAGAAAAACAATCAATGTATTACAACACATTAACAAGTCAAAAGGGAAAAATCAATTGATCATCCCAATAGATGCTGAAAAAGCATTTGACAAAATCCAACATCCCTTTTTGATAAAAACACTTCAAAAGGTAGGAATTGAAGGAAACTTCCTCAACATGATAAAGAGCATATATGAAAAACCCACAGCCAGCATAGTACTCAATGGTGAGAGACTGAAAGCCTTCCCTCTAAGATCAGGAACAAGACAAGGATGCCCGCTGTCACCACTGTTATTCAACATTGTGCTGGAAGTGCTAGCCAGGGCAATCCGGCAAGACAAAGAAATAAAAGGCATCCAAATTGGAAAAGAAGAAGTAAAACTGTCATTGTTTGCAGATGATATGATCTTATATCTAGAAAACCCTGAGAAATCAACGATGCACCTACTAGAGCTAATAAACAAATTTAGCAAAGTAGCAGGATACAAGATTAATGCACATAAGTCAGTAATGTTTCTATATGCTAGAAATGAACAAACTGAAGAGACACTCAAGAAAAAGATACCATTTTCAATAGCAACTAAAAAAATCAAGTACCTAGGAATAAACTTAACCAAAGATGTAAAAGACCTATACAAAGAAAACTACATAACTCTCCTAAAAGAAATAGAAGGGGACCTTAAAAGATGGAAAAATATTCCATGTTCATGGACAGGAAGGCTAAATGTCATTAAGATGTCAATTCTACCCAAACTCATCTACAGATTCAATGCAATCCCAATCAAAATTCCAACAACCTACTTTGCAGACTTGGAAAAGCTAGTTATCAAATTTATTTGGAAAGGGAAGATGCCTCTAATTGCTAAAGACACTCTACAAAAGAAAAACGAAGTGGGAGGACTTACACTCCCTGACTTTGAAGCTTATTATAAAGCCACAGTTGCCAAAACAGCATGGTACTGGCACAAAGATAGACATATAGATCAATGGAATCAAATTGAGAATTCAGAGATAGACCCTCAGATCTATGGCCGACTGATCTTTGATAAGGCCCCCAAAGTCACTGAACTGAGTCATAATGGTCTTTTCAACAAATGGGGCTGGGAGAGTTGGATATCCATATCCAAAAGAATGAAAGAGGACCCCTACCTCACCCCCTACACAAAAATTAACTCAAAATGGACCAAAGATCTCAATATAAAAGAAAGTACCATAAAACTCCTAGAAGATAATGTAAGAAAACATCTTCAAGACCTTGTATTAGGCGGCCACTTCCTAGACTTTACACCCAAAGCACAAGCAACAAAAGAGAAAATAGATAAATGGGAACTCCTCAAGCTTAGAAGTTTCTGCACCTCAAAGGAATTTCTCAAAAAGGTAAAGAGGCAGCCAACTCAATGGGAAAAAATTTTTGGAAACCATGTATCTGACAAAAGACTGATATCTTGCATATACAAAGAAATCCTATAACTCAATGACAATAGTACAGACAGCCCAATTATAAAATGGGCAAAAATATGAAAAGACAGTTCTCTGAAGAGGAAATACAAATGGCCAAGAAACACATGAAAAAATGTTCAGCTTCACTAGCTATTAGAGAGATGCAAATTAAGACCACAATGAGATACCATCTAACACCGGTTAGAATGGCTGCCATTTAAACAAACAGGAAACTACAAATGCTGGAGGAGATGTGGAGAAATTGGAACTCTTATTCATTGTTGGTGGGACTGTATAATGGTTCAGCCACTCTGGAAGTCAGTCTGGTGGTTCCTTAGAAAACTAGATATAGAGCTACCATTCGATCCAGCGATTACACTTCTCGGTATATACCCGGAAGATCGGAAAGCAGTGACACGAACAGATATCTGCACGCCAATGTTCATAGCAGCATTATTCACAATTGCCAAGAGATGGAAACAACCCAAATGTCCTTCAACAGATGAGTGGATAAATAAAAGGTGGTATATACACACGATGGAATACTACGCGGCAGTAAGAAGGAACGATCTGGTGAAACATATGACAACATGGATGAACCTTGAAGACATAATGCTGAGTGAAATAAGCCAGGCACAAAAAGAGAAATATTATATGCTACCACTAATGTGAACTTTGAAAAATGTAAAACAAATGGTTTATAATGTAGAATGTAGGGGAACTAGCAGTAGAGAGCAATTAAGGAAGGGGGAACAATAATCCAAGAAGAACAGATAAGCTATTTAACGTTCTGGGGATGCCCAGAAATGACTATGGTCTGTTAATTTCTGATGGATGTAGTAGGAACAAGTTCACTGAAATGTTGCTATATTATGTAACTTTCTTGGGGTAAAATAGGAACATGTTGGAAGTTAAGCAGTTATCTTAGGTTAGTTGTCTTTTTCTTACTCCCTTGTTATGGTCTCTTTGAAATGTTCTTTTATTGTATGTTTGTTTTCTTTTTAACTTTTTTTTTCATACAGTTGATTTAAAAAAGAAGGGAAAGTTAAAAAAAAAAAAAAGAAAAAAGACAAACAAGGAAAAAAAAAAAAAAGATGTAGTGCCCCCTTGAGGAGCCTGTGGAGAATGCAGGGGTATTCACCTACCCCACCTCCATGGTTGCTAACATGACCACAGACATAGGGGACTGGTGGTTTGATGGGTTGAGCGCTCTACCATAAGTTTTACCCTTGGGAAGATGGTTGCTGCAAAGGAGAGGCTAGGCCTCCCTGTATTTGTGCCTAAGAGTCTCCTCCTGAATGCCTTTTTGTTGCTCAGATGTGGCCCTCTCTCTCTGGCTAAGCCAACTTGAAAGGTGAATTCACTGCACTCCCCTCTACGTGGGATCAGACACCCAGGGAAGTGAATCTCCCTGGCAACGTGGAATATGACTCCCGGGGAGGAATGTAGACCCGGCATCATGGGATGGAGAACATCTTCTTGACCAAAAGGGGGATGTGAAAGGAAGTGAAATAAGCTTCAGTGGCAGAGAGATTCCAAAACGAGCCAAGAGGTCACTCTGGTGGGCACTCTTACGCACACTTTAGACAACCTTTTTTAGGTTCTAAAGAATTGGGGTAGCTGGTTGTGGATACCTGAAACTATTAAACTACAACCCAGAACCCATGAATCTCGAAGACAGTTGTATAAAAATGTAGCTTATGAGGGGTGACAATGGGATTGGGAATGCCATAAGGACCAAACTCCACTTTGTCTAGTTTATGGATGGATGTGTAGAAAAGTAGGGGAAGGAAACAAACAGACAAAGGTACCCAGTGTTCTTTTTTACTTCAATTGCTCTTTTTCACTCTAATTATTATTCTTGTTATTTTTGTGTGTGTGCTAATGAAGGTGTCAGGGATTGATTTAGGTGATGAATGTACAACTATGTAATGGTACTGTAAACAATCGAAAGTACAATTTGTTTTGTATGACTGCGTGGTATGTGAATATATCTCAATAAAATGATGATTAAAAAAATAAAAAAAATAACTTTGTTTTTTAATGGCTGAGGAAAAATTGACTGAAATATCTGTAATATGTCTCAAGATGTTTAGCATAATTTACCATTGCTCCATATTATAAATTGGTACCCATAGAGTGAATATTCTGGATAGACAATAGGTGATGGGTTTTAAAAAATAGTATCTGATGAAACATGTAATTCAGAGAGTATAATTCAAATATGGAAAATATAATGCTACAGAAATTACCAGAAAGTTGAACTAGCACAAGCACTAAGGCTGAAATATTACTAGAACTTGAATAAAAGGATTGCTAAGAAATTCAGGGGCATAGCATAACATTAACAAGAAATCAATCAATGTTAGCAAAAATAGCATCAGTAAAGATAGCCAGAGATGTTTTAGCTGTTGCCCCATTTTTTTATATTTATTTGCTGGATATTAGGTTCTAGATATCCTCTATGTACATTTTTAAATATACAATAATATTTCATGTTTTTAACAATTCATGAGGAAGAGGCATTCCCCAGAGCTTACATTTTTGCACATTATAAAATTGTGAAGAAAATACTTTCTAAATATGCCTGAGGTAATAAAGATCAGGGGGAAGAAAAACTGGAACTCCCCTTTTCCCTCTTTGTATTATGCCCAAGGTCATACCTTTATCCATTAATTTGCATTCTGTAGTAGTAAGTGTATCATAACTTTATCTTAGGGAATCTTGAGAATTTGTGCACACCAAGGAAAAGCATGTAATCTGAGACTTCTAAGGATCAACAATGCAAGGTTTTGATAAAGAAATAAAAGAATCTGCTGGAATTTTGTGTAGCTCCAATAACCTGCCCTTTGGTCAATAATATCAACTTAATCACCAAGCATTTTATTTCATATTTAATAAAAATCTCTCCTAAATGTTCTTTTCTCTTTTATAAAAATGAGGTTTACTGAAGAAACATACCTGATTGAATAGTTATAAAGAAAAAACAATTTGCTTAAAATATTTTGCAATAATACTGGAAATTCATGGATATAATTAATGAAATTAAATAAAAATATTGTTTTTCAAATATGATGCTAGAAAAATTATATACTATTCTTAAATTTCCAACACATTATGTGTAAAAATTTAGTAAGGATATAAACTCTAACATTTTTCTAGTAATTACACTACTGCTTAGTGTTTTCCTCATAAAACTAAATAGTTCTGAAAGAATACCTCTCAAGATAATTCATTTTCAAATAGAAATGATGATTAAGACTGAAACCAGATTTATGATTTAGAATGCTTCAAGGCATGTAAGAGTAAAATAGTTGTAGTTATGGAAATGGAATGGGTATATATAGGTGTGTGTGTACGTGTGTGTGTGTGTGTGTATTCACATATATATAATTACTCAAAATATACTCAGAGGAACTGAAACTTAAGACACAAATGGACAATTGTAAACTAATGTTTATCATGGCATTATTCACAAAAGTCAGGAGATGGAAACAGCCCAAATGTGCATCAATGGATGAGTGGATAAACAAACTGTGGTACATACATACAATGGAATATTATGCAGCTATAAGACAGAGCAACCCTTCTAGGAGCACATGTATCAAACTGTAGCAAAATTTTTCATTTAGATGTATGTTCAAGAGATTTTGCTAATGAAATAAGCAACATTTTAAACAAGGGTCATCCTAAGTTTGTGAAAAATTGAAAGCTCTTATGCTGATTAGAAAGATGAATATAAGAATGACCCACAGCTGAGTTTGATAGCAGCCATGATCAAGAAGTTGAAGGAGCAAGGAGTCTCCTTCCTCATTGTTGACTCAGGCTGCAGAACAAGCCAAAGTAAGCTCAGCTCTAGTGGACAAATACCCTGGCATGGTGGCTAAGAACAAAGAAGAAGATGGAGCAAATCCATTGAGTTATCTCTGAAGGAACAGAGGCAACAGCCAATCCCACTTTCAAGTTTCTATCCAAGCACATCCAATCTCTTAACTAACTACCAACATGGAGGCCAAAAATTCATGCTATATATGACTTTGAAGCTGTCAGAGATAATGAACTTACATGTAAAGCTGGAGAAATTATTACAGTTCTTGAGGACAGTGACCCAACTGTGGAGAGGTGAGACCGATCAAGGCCTGAGGTTATTTCCCTCTAACCCCAGCAGATCTTACTGCTGAACCAGAAGTGATTGAAATGGAGAAGACAGTACAATTCAGTGATGAAGTTCAGGTGGAAATGTTCAAACCTTAGCCAGAACCAGCCTTTATTGTTGAAGATAAAATGGACCAGTTGCTACAGAGGTTGCAAAGTACAGACCCTAATGATGACCAGCCAGAGCTGCAGGAGCTCCTTTATCTTGAAGAAATGTGTCATCAGATAGGACCTCTCATTTATGAGAAGATGGAAGATATCAGTAGCATTCAGAATGCTCAGAGTGAAGCCTCAAGGTGATGGAGACACTTTCATTGTACACCATGTTAATAAATGAAGACCCCGTGTATTCCATATACACAAAGTTACATAACCTGCAGTATTACATGCAGACACCTGGTTTCTTGTTCTCAGGTGTACCCAGGGCCTATTCTGAGTGTGGATTACTTGGTGGAGGGGAAGAGCCAGATGAGCCATCTCCAGAGCTACAGTCTTCCCACTGAGCAGCTACCTCCATTGACAAACCCAGCCTTTCCCAGTAAGCTGGCCCAGGATTCTTACCCCAATATGATGGCCAGTTCTATTTAAGGGCATGCACATTCCAGCCAGGCTGGGGTGTTCATCCTCCCACTGCTGCTTCCATCACCACCAACCTCACTGTGTACAATTCACAGACTGGCTTGTCCCAGCTGCTTGACTATGCCCTGCTGCCCTCCAGGCTGCTTTAGCCCCTGGGCAGTCAGTATTCACCACTGCAGCAGCAGCCATACCCCCAGAAATCTCTGCTGTAGGACTCAGAGGCTTCTTGGGATCATGTGTGCTAAAGACATTTCCCAGCAAGAGGAGAGAACCTACCCTCTCTTAAGATTGGTTTATGCCCAGCTTATAGGATCTGTCTTGGTCAACAAGTCCAAATGTTCAGGAAGGTAGAAATCTATTCAATTTGCACTGACTTTTTAGAAGACCATCAGTCCCAAGGAATGAAACTTACATTTAATTCTTCCTTTAATAATATGAAAAAAATTGGTACCAGATTATTTGTCTCAAAAAATCCCCTGTTCTGTAAAAAGTCAAATTTATAAAAATAGATTTGTTGTTGCAAATATTATGTACATATTGATGTGTAATTTCCAAGGCTATTTTGAATTATGATGGCCATCCTGGGAATATATTTAGCACTTAAATTACTTTTTATTACCATTTAATTTAATCATGAACAACTACCATGTTCACAATATTTTATGTAGATTTAAGACAATTACTGTATCCTAGAATGCAAGAGTGGTAGCAGATTGAACTGAAGGTATTATGTTGTCCCTGTTTAGCTTCACATTATACTCAAACTTCTTTTCACTAAACATGAGTGAAATATATTTCTGTGGTGGCCTTCTGTAGCCCCTGTATGCACACTAGCTGCCATCACACCAGCATACAGTAGTAAATATTTGGTATGGTTATAGCAAATGTTAAAATTCCTTTTTAAATGTTGATATTTTGGCATAAAGTTTCAGAATATTATGAGACTCTGAGACAAATTAAGTAGAATCACATTCTTTTTATCTTATTTTTAAAGAAATAATGTTTATTTCCTTTCTTTCTAGTTGAAGATAGTAATTCTGTTTCTAAGCTATAAATTGTGTTTATTGGTTGCAGTGATACCAGAGTAAAGGAAATGGATAGAAATGTTTAAACTAGAAAGAAAGCATGAATTACACTATATTTTAACATCTCTTAAAATTATCTAGTATATAAACACAATTTAATTTCTCTGTCTTACCCCACTGTTAGTGTTTTAAATCTGTGTCAACATATATCCTTTAATTCTTCACTAAAATGTATATAAGCAAAAAAAAAAAAAAGAAATATGAGGTAAATCACTTATTTATTCTTGTGTCTGCATTTAGGAAAGTGCAAATGATTTTCCCATGGAATATTATCAAACATCAACTGATTTCATCTTATTGGGGTTTTTACCATCAACAAAAATTGGTCTGTTTCTCTTCAGTCCCATCATTTTCATTTTCCAAATGGCTCTGATTGGCAACTTCTCCATGATCCTTCTCATCTTCCTGGGCTGCCATCTCCATACCCTCAGGTATCTCCTATTTAGTCAACTCTCCCTTGTGGACCCAAATTACATCTCAACCATTGTCTCCGGGATGGCTTCCAATAATCTGTTTGGAAACAAGTCTATCTCCTTCATTGGGTGTGGGATTCAGAATTTCTTCTTGACTTTAGCTTGTGCAGAAGGCCTTCTCTTGGCATCTATGGCCTATGTCTATTACATAGCTCTTTGTTTTCCTCTTCACTATCCCATCCATATTAGCAAATAAGTGTTTGTGGTGATTAATGTGAAGTTATCCTTCATTATAATGGTTACTACTTTATGTTTTTCTAATGCTGTGATTAAATTATGACAATGAGCCAATAAATATTTTATGATTGATGGATCTATTATAAGCAAAAAATGAGCTGTTTTTATTATAGTTTACTCTTAATGGTTATTCACTGACTCTTCTATTTCCTGATATTCAAATAAATGGTAATATATAAAGATAAGGCAGTGAGCTCCTCTAGAATTTAGAAGGCCTTACACTACTATGGAGGAGATATGACAAATTTATATTTTCCATGGCACAGTTTCTGGATGGATCAGGGTGAATCCCAATGAAATGGTTTATTAGGGGGTCTACATCATGTTCAAACATTAGGTCAGGGAGACTATATAATGCTATAGAAGAATGAGATAGTACTTCATAATAGGATTGATAGAAGTTGCAGTCTAATGGGGACATGTTATATTATCCAAGCCACTCTTCAAACATCCCTATCCTGCCTTCAGGGTTTACATCCAAGTTTTACATCCCAAGTGGCCACAAGCATCCCCCTAAAAACAAAATCTCTGTCATGAGCAATTTTGTTCTCCATTCACATATCCCATTTTTCTACCTAGAAACTTAGGACAGTGAGAAGTCAACTTCTCTGCACCAGTGTTTTTAATAGCTATGCCAGCTCAGTCACATGTCTATCAGCTTAGGTATATATATATAGGTATATATATGCTGGGGGAAGGGGTATCACTGTCCCAGACACAGTGCTGCTGAGCTTCCAATTAGAGACATTTGATTTAGAATGTTTTTCTTGCTCTGATTAAGTTACATATATCTCATAAGGACTTGGAGAGCAGAAGAAAGAGATAAGGAATCCTTTGTTTAACCTTCTGTCAGGGGTCTGGATAGCTTATGGGCCAGGGTAAGATGGAGCTCCAAGATCTGGACTCAGAGAGAAACCAGTGTAACTTTTAGTCAAGCTAAAGGGAAGGTAAGGTCATCTTGGTCAAACCCTCCTGTTCTAGCTTGCTAATGCTGCTGGAATGCAAAACACCAGAAATGGATTGGCTTTTATAAAAGGGGGTTCATTTGGTTACACTGTTACAAACTTAAGGCCTTAAAGTGTCCAAGGTAATGCATCAACAATAGGGTATGTTCTCTGGTGGATGTCCAATGGGGTCCAGAAAGCCTCATAGCTGGGAAGGCATGTGGCTGGAATCTGCTCCAAAGTTCTGGTTTCAAAATGACTTTCTCCCAGGATGGTCTTCTCTAGGCTGAAGTTCCTAAAAATTGTCACTCTTAGTTGCTCCTGGGGTATTTGTCCTCTCTTAGCTTCTCCAGAGCAATGGTCTGCATTCAACAGCCATCTTCAAACAGTCTCTCATCTGCAGCTACTCTCTCAGCTCCTGTGCATTCTTCAAAGTTCCCCTCTTGTCTGTAGCAACTCACTTCTGTCTGAGCTTATATAGTGCTCTAGTAAACTAATCAAAGCCCATGCTGAATGGGTGGGCCACTCCTCCATGGAAACTATCCAATCAGTCATTACCCACAGTTGGGTGTGTTGCATCTCCATGGAAATACTTAAAGAATTACAATCTAATGAAGGTTACATCAAAGTAATGGTGTTTGGGGGCACACAATACATTCAAAATGGCACACCTCTTTTGTTAAATATGAATGAGATTTATTCAATGCTGAACAGTTCAGAAGGTTACAGATCTGAATGGGATCCAAGACATGGACACTGCTCTCATGAAGACTGTTTTGGACATTGTTTCATAAAATTAGTTGAACAATGTGTTGAGAAATGATTGTAATATTCAATTTTTCCTAGGGTTAGGCAGCTTAAAAGAAGGATGTCCAAAAGAAAAAGAAAGAGAAATATTAATTTAAAAGGTTGTGTTAAATTCAAGAGGTTAGTGAATGAAATATTGCTTTCTTGCTTCACTTTTTCTTGAGTTTCTTAAAGCTAAGATTTAGATGTTTTGGGGGTGTTGTCCATGGTCATGTTTATCTCTCAAATTACAGCATACATGAACTAAGCATTTTACCAGACTTCCTAGTTATCCAGAAAGAAGCTTGATTAGAGATAATATAAATCATGCATGGTTTGCTGAGGCAATGAATTCTTTGAACTGTATATCACTTCAATTGATTTTAGCTCATAGTGATCTTTGAGATCATTAGGGAAAGTCCAGCCATAAGGCAGAGTAGAGTTTCACTAAGGCTCTAGACTGTCAGCTCTTAGTTTTCCATGCTGCAAAGACAGGAGGCTGAGGGGAAAATTTGAACTGTGTGTTTGGATAGTTGGAGCCAAATGTTGAAAAAAAAATGCAGGAATTGAAACATTGATAAGGGTTTACAATATTTGCAAGATGACAAGATCTAGTCTAATTTACACACAGGTAACAAAATCATAAATCATCTGTTGTTTGCAGAAACAAAAGATAATTCCAAAGAAAGGTTATTGCAGGCAATAATAATAAGCTGATTTTGTTAAATTTGGCCTGATTATTGACATAAATGCAGCATGTGCTTTCTTTGCTGGAAGTTTTAATAAGGAATCATAAATTGGAAAGATGGAAATTTCTCAAGTCTAGGAGTCAGAGCTAAGATTTTGCTATCTGATTTTCTCTGAAGCACATAGAGATTTGAGTGAATGCCTCTGCCAAAATATCTTATGTTTCCTACAACTCCAAGTGGGTAATTTTCTTTATTCACCCTTAAGATTGGGAACATACAAGCCAGGTACCAGGCCAGTTTTTCCAGAAGGGCTTTGCAAAAATCAGACCTATAAAGTCAAAATTAGTTTTCAAAAGTATCTGATCATACCTAATTAAATGACCATTTTAAAATATGACATTCAAGTCAAAGTTTTGGTTATATAAAAATGTTTCTATAATTAAATTGTGCTATCAAGGAAAATAAAGTCTTACTGAACTTATTTGAATAATTATATCACCATGAAAATAAAATACTAGAGTTTCTGAGTTCTACAAGTATTTGGCAGGCAGAAAACAATTCATTTCTCTTTACAAAAGTACAATCTACTAAATATTTATGCTTTATAAGTAGTGTAAGGGAAAAGAGAAAGAGGTTCCTTATTTAAAATATATACATATATTTATATAATGTCATATATGTATAACACTAAAACATCAGCATTTTCTAAACAAAACCCATAATCAACCCTGTATCAGTTCATTCAGTGCCATGTAATTTATTCCTGTTTCACTCAATCTTGTGTTAGCAATCTCATGAATCCCTTAGCTTTTCCACTAAATGGCTGGAAATTTTAAATTAGTCCAGTGGTATGATTTCAAAGGCATTTAAACAATGTCTCTAAAAATGTGTGCCCCAGTGTGCCTGGCATGCTCCATTTGTGTTTGAGATAGACCCTTGTATTTTGAAGAAAAAGCTCTCTCAAATATATCTACTTGCAAGGACTTTCAGAGAAGCATGAGTAAAACAAAGACATGATTTTAGATGATGATAAAAGACTTAAAATGGATATGGTTAATGTATTTGTTTTATGATAGTGAAAGATATGATGAGATTCTTCTAAGAATAACATAACTAAGAAGCAAATTATGTTATTGTGGAATATAACATTTTTTAGAATAATTGAAATTATGATTAATATTATTGTTTACTATCAGAGAAAAAGAAAAAAGGATATATCATGGAGAATGAAGACATTGACATTTCTCTAGGAATTTCATGAATTTTCTAAAATATTTATATTTTTAATATTTTCCATACAAATTTAACCAAGGGAAAGCTACACATCTTTTTTTTTTTTTTTTTTTTAATCTGGCAACAAATCCTATGCATCTGATAACTTACCAAATAAATCTAATTATTTCTAATACTTCGTTTTTTTTTTACAAACAGAAAGAACAAATCCTTTGTTATTTTCCATGAGCCTACTGGAAAACCCCAAAGGCAGTTTCAAATCAAGAATAGATCATTTAGAATTTAATTTTTCAAATATGACTTGTGAAAAAGTTGTCAGGAAATGTACATTCAGTTAAGTAGGATCATGTGTCACTGTGAAAATACACATTTCTCTCTGTTGAACCAAAATGACAATGCAAAATTTTAAAAATAAGTATAGGAACTAACAGGATTGTAAAAAAAAAACTTTAGCTTTTTTAATAGTAAGAAGACTTGTTGCTATGAAGGTTAACATAAATCACATGAAATTATTCTGATAAGACAGGAAAACTGCATTTTTGACTGATTACTAAGAAAGTAAGAAACAAAAACAAAAATGAAAAAATTTTTCCAACCTCTTACTAAGAGAAGACCAATAATTCAATAAAAGTTTGTCTTTTTAACAGAGATAAAATGAATTTCTAGTTTGGCATCCCTTTTCATTTAAGAACTAATGTTCTTAAAATTTTTGTAGACAAACCATCAAATCTTCTTGGATTTTACTATGAGAAATGAAATTAGTTTTCAATAAACTTTTTACAACTTCCTGTATCCATTCAAGTATTTCCTACACTTTCATCTTTCTCATTCTGAAACAAGTCAGTTTACTTTATGATAAAATTACCCTCTTTTTCCTTAAGAAAAACACGTTTCATCATTTGTGTATATAATTTGTCAGAAACCTAAGGTCTTCAGTTATTAAATGATCTTGGAATCTATCTTCAAATTGACATTCTAAAAAATAAAATTAAAACTGAAATAATTTTTCAGCATAATGACTCAGTTTGAGTAAATACATACTTACATTTTTTTAACTTCTCAAACATCTAGTAAATGTCATACTAGATTATTTGATCAGTAAACCTGTAAATGTTTAAGAACACACTCAATGGGAATCAAATTTATGCTTGCATGGTACTTAATGTCAATAACTCATAATACTAAATTGTTGCTACTAAATCAAAATATAAACTGGGATTGATAACCCATAATTTACCTAAATTATATGAATAATCTTCATTACTTCCATTATGTAGCTGCAGTGCTATTTCACCTTGATAGTCAGGATCACTCACCCCAGCCAGTACAGTAATCCCTTTCCTTGCTTGTTGACTCAGAGGCATAAGAAGTCCAAAGTGGCCAGGTGGCAGTCTTAACTTCCAGTTCAATGGGATTATTGTTGTTTTCCTGGGGGAAGCATTCCTCCTTTTGGAACAAAGACTTGTAGACCAGCAGAGCTTAAGCTTGCAGGGACAGGAAGCAAAAATTTACCTAGTGGATCACTAGGAGTGATAGTAAATGGTGCCACTACTATTTCCACCCCTCAATTACTTGACCCATGAATTCTGGCTATAGGAGAAACTGCACCATAGAGTGGATGCAGATTCAGAGCATACACAGCCTAGTTGACACTGTAATTGGGTCTTCAACACACCATTCCATGTTTCTATCAACCCAGCTGCCTCTGGATGATGGGGAGCATGGTAAGACCAGAGAATTCCATAAGCATATGCTCATTCCCTCACTTCAGTTGCTATGAAATGGGTTCCTTTATCAGAATCAATGTTGTGTGGAATACCATGTTGGTGGAGAATGCATTCTGTAATCCATGGATGGTATTTTTGGCAGAAACATGTCATGAAGGAAAGGCAAACCAATAAACAGAGTATGTTTCTATTCCAGTAAGAAAAAGGCACTGCCCTTTCCATGATAGAAGTGGTCAAATGTAATCAACTGCCACCAGGTAGCAGGCTGATCACCTCTGGGAATTGTGCCATATTGGGGACAGAGCATGGGTCCCTGCTGTTTGCAGATTGGGAACTCAGCATTGGCTGTGTCCAGGTCAGCCTTGGTGAGTGCAAGTCAATGTTGCTGGGCCCATGCATAACCTCCATCCTTACCACCATGACTGCTTTGTTCATGAGCCCATTGAGCAATGATAGGAGTTGCTCGGGGAAAAGGCTGATTGGTATCTACCAAATGGGTCATTTTATCCACTTGGTTATTAAAATCTTCTGATGAAATCACCCTTTGGTAAACATTCACATGGGAAACAAATATCTTCATGTTTTTTCCTACTCAAAGATCTATCCACATACACCTTCCCCAGAGTTCTTTGTCACCAATTTTCCAATCATGTTCCTTCCAAGTCCCTGACAATACAGCCAAACCATTGGCAACAGCCCATGAATCAGTATACAAATGAACCTCTGGCCAGTCCTCCTTCCAAGCAGGTGCACTGCTTAAAGTTCTGCCACTGGGAGGATTTCCCCTCACCACTGTCCTTCTGAGACATCCCAGAAAGGGGCTGCAGTGCTGCAGCTGTCTACTTTCAGGTGGTGCCTACATATCATGCAGAATCATCTGTAAACCAGCCCCAAGTTTTCTCTTTCTCAGTCAACAGATTTTAAGGAACTCCCAAAAATGCATAGTTATGGGCTGGGAAAGAGAAGGTAAGGTGGCAGGAGTGAGGGTCATGGGCATTTGGGCCACTTCCTCATGTAACTTATTTGTACCTTCAAGACCCACTCAAGCTCTATCTCATGTATACCATTTCCACTTTATGATGGAGTGCTGCTGTGCATGCCCAACTTTATGGCTTGATGCGTCAGAAAACACCCAGCTCATGATAGGAAAATTATGTCTCATGGTAAATTGGTGGCCCATGTTTATGTGTTCTTTCTCTACTAAGGCCCAGTAGCAGGCCAACAGCTGTTTCTCAAATGGAGAGTAGTTATCTGCAGAGGATGGTAAAGATTTACTCCAAAATCCTGAGGGCCTGCATTGTGATTCTCCTATTGGAGCCTGACAGAAACTCCAAACAGCATCTCTATTTGCCACTGACACTTTTAGCACCATTGGGTCAGCTGGATCACAAGGTCCAAGTGGCAGAGCAGCTTGCACAGTGGCCTGGACCTGTTGCAGAGCCTCATCTTGTTCTGGTACCCACTCAAAACTAGAAGATTTTCTGGTCACTCAGTAAATGGGCTGGAGTAGCACACCTAAATCAGGAATATGCTGTCTCCCAAATCCAAGGAGGCCAACTAAGAATTGTGCCTTATTTTTGGTCATAGGAGGGGCCAGATGAAACAGCTTATCCTTCACCTTAGAAGGAATATCTTGACAGGCCTCACACCACTGGACACCTAGAAATTTTACTTAGGTGGAAGTCCCCTGTATTTTTGTTGGATTTATCTCCCATCCTCTGCCATGCAAATACCTTACCAACAAATCTAATGTAGTTGGTACTTCTTGCTCACTAGGTCCAGTCAACATGATGTCATCAATATAATGGACCAGAGTGTAGTCTTGTGGGAGGGAGAAATGATCAAGTTCCCTGCAGACAATATTATGACATAGGGATGTAGAGTTGATATAATCCTGAGGTAGCATAGTGAATATAAACTGCTGGCCTTGCCAGCTGAATGCAAACTATTTCCGGTGGTCTTTACTAACAGCAATTGGGAAAAAAGCATTTGTCAGATCAATAACTGCAGACCAGGTACCAGGGGATGTGTTGATTTGCTCAAGCAATAATATCACATCTGAAACAGCAGCTGCAATAGGAATCACCACCTGGTTAAGCTTACAATAATCTACTGTCATTCTCCAAGACCCATCTGTTTTCTGCACAGGCCAGATAGGAGAGTTGAATGGGGATGGGGTGGAAATCATCATCCCTGCATACTTCAAGTCCTTAAGAGTAGCATTAATCTCTGCAATACCTCTAGGAATATAGCATTGCTTCTGGTTTACTATTTTGCTAGGCAGGGGCAGTTCTATGGCTTCCACTTGGAAATTTCCACCATAATAGCCTTCACTCCATGAGTCAGGGAACCAATGTGAGAATTCTGCCATTCTGTGAGAATTCTGTCTATTCCAATTATGCATTCTGGCACTGGGGAAATCACCACAGAATGGGTCTGGGGACCCACTGGACCCACTGAGAGACAGACCCAGCTAAAACTCCATTGATCACCTGAACTCCATAAGCCTCAACTCTGGTGGATCAGAGGGACATTTTGGGTCTCCTGGAATTAATGTCACTTTGGAACCAGTGTCTAATAATCCACAAAATATCTGATCATTTCCTTTTCCCCAAAGCACAGTTACCCTGGTAAAAGGCCATAGGTCCCCCTGGGGAAGGCTGGGAGGAAGATTAGCAGTATAAATATTTGACAGTGTAACAGGGTCCTTCCCCAAGTGTACTTGACCTTCCCTTCATTCAAGGGGCTCTGGAATTGTAAACAGTCTCAAGTCTGGGAATTGATTAAGGGGACGTGACTCTCTGTTTTTGTAATTCAAGGGAGACTTCTGTTCAGTTGACCTAGAAGTCTTCTGCCTATATAGTTCAAACAAGAATTTGGTCAATTACCCATCTATTTTACTACTTGGTACTCCATGATCTACCCACCAGTGCCATAAGTCTCTGTGAGTTATATTATTTTCATTGTCACTTTGAACCTGTTTTGCTTTATGGTAGCCATGCCCAGCTTGTTTGTGGTGATTAACTGCAGCCACTTTGCTTCTGCCAACTCACTACCTGATTATCCCCATTGTGTTTAAAGATTCCACCTCATGACAACATTTCCTATAGTGATATCTGACCTACAGTGAAGGGCAACTACAGAGCTCTTCAGGGAAGATTGAGCTAATCTCACAAATTTATTCCTCACAGTCATGGTAAAAGATGTGTTCTCTGGACATTCCAGGGGTGTGTGAGCAGGTCTTCCATGATAAATCCACTCTAACATTCCATTCTGTCTAAGCCTTTGAATCCCCTCCTCCACAATAAACCAGGGCAGTTCTGACATTTCAATCTCCAGTAATGCTGACCACCTTTTGATCCATGTTTCAGTTAACTACCCAAACAAACTGTTAACACCCTTTCTAATCCCTTGAGCTAAAACACTGAAAGAAGATTCTCTCCTTAGTGGATCCATATCAGTAAATTTATCTGATCCAACCTTATATTCCTTCCACCCTTATCCCACACACTTAATATCCATTCCCACACATATTCCCATGGTTTTGCCTGTATAAGTTGGAAAACTCATACAGCTCTTTTGGAGTATAGCATACTTCCTTCTGGATCACACTTTGTACCTCACCCTTCAGGGCTTGTTGGCAATTTAGTTTAATTATAGGTCTTGAAGCAAAGACTGGTGGTGGGGGTGGGTCATGAAAAGAGTTAGAATTATCCCTCAAGCTATTTACCTCAGGACATTCTGTTTCATTTTCATCTCTTAAAACAGGATTAATCTCTCCAGACAGAGGAGTGAGGGCTGCTTCCTCAGGGGAGATGATTACAGAATTAGCATGCAGTGAAGGGTTAATCTCTTTTGGTGGAGGTTGGATGGCAAGCTCCTTAGGGCAGACTAGAGGTGGGGAAGCTGTTTCCTCAGGACAGCCCTCTACAGGTAAATCTGAAAATAACTCAGCAGACTCCAGGGTTTCAATGTCCTTGCCATTATTATCAATCCATATGTCCCCATCCCAAGTTTCCGGATCCAATTCTTTCCCATTCAATGCCTTTACTTTAACAGCAAACACCCTGAGAGTTTGAGATTTTAGTTTACATTGTAAATCTGCTATTTGCACAATGAGAGTCTGCACCTGGTTTTCAGAAATCTCCAGTCTGTGGGCACAGGAAATAAGATTTTCTTTCAGGAGACACATAGAAACATTTACATCTGCCATAGGGCATTTAAGTTTGAAGACTTTAGCTCATCCCTTTCTCTTATTTATCTAGTATATCTAAGAACAGCCAGCCAACATCATTACACCTTCTAATTCTGCAAAAGTCTGTGAAGGTGTTGAAAACACTGTCACCCAGAGCCTTGTTTTGTATGAGTATGATTAGGAGAAACAGTGTTATTTTGCCTATCTCCTTTCCCAATTCATGCCATGGACTGTCAGTGCCCTCTTGATTATTGGAAATGGAGTCATTCATGCCTTTGAATCTAATCAGAGTAGAAAACATTGTAACAGCCCATTTTAAGATTCTGTTTCTCAAGAACCACTCCTGGTACCAAGCTGTATTACTTATGGTTCTCTAGGGAAACAGAATCAATGAGATATCTATGAATATAAGATTTATAAAAGTGAATCACACAACTGTGGGTATGCATGAGTCCAAATTCCATAGGGCAATCAGCAAACTGGCAACTCCAATGAAGATGTTCAATGAACTCCTCAGGAAATGAACTGGGATCTTTGATGAATGTGTTTGATGAATTCCTCAGGAGACAAACTGGCAACTTTGATGAACTCCTCAGGAAATGCTTCACTGGTCAGCCAAAGAAGAAGTGAAGGTCCTCTATCTGTCTCACTTGAAAGTCTTCAATTGATTGGATTAAATCCAGTCATCTGCATTCTCTCATTGTGGAAGACACACCCTTCTTTGAATCATCAGTTACAACTGCAGGCAATTGACTGATGATTTAATAAACCGGTCTGTTGGTTTATTAACCAGCCACAAACATCCTTGCAGCAATGCTTAGGTCAGTGCTTGCTTGACCAAACAGCTGGGTACCATCACCTGGCCAAGTTGACATGAGCCTCACCATCACATCCCTATAGACAGAAATTTTGTAATCTGTTATTATACCATTCCCCTAACAAATATATGCAAATGTTTTAACAAACAGAAATATCATTTCATGCATCTCTCCCTTTTCAGGTAAATAGTTTTCCTAATTTTACTGAGAAAATCAAGGCCAAATAATATAATGACCTATTTATACAACTTAATATCTAGAGTCCCCTCTAAACACACACAGAACAATCTCAGTTAAAAAAAACTAACAAATACACACATAGACACCAGGAATGATACTGTGTTATTTTCCAGTTCATCAAAGAAGTTTATATATGACATGAATTCCCTCAATAATCACATTAATATGAACTAGAACCCTCTAAAAATGCCTTGTTTAAGACAATAAATGCCTGCAGAATTCCTTTTATATTGTGGAAAAAGCCAGCTAAGAAGCATCTACATAATCATGATTGAATGATGATTTTCAAATTCCCTTTCACTATACTTGGTTTTCTTGTCTTATTTTCATTCATTGATTTCCAGGGAACAGGAATGATTGTGATGTTTTATATAAATACAGTCAAACTCAAGCTGAATGTTATGTAGACTCAGGAGTGCAGTTACTGTGATAGTGATTATTTACTAAAATAACACTAATATGTCAAGGTGGTGTTTGAGATCTGGGACTCTTCCCCAGAAGTTCAGGCCTTTAACTTGGCATCACATCAGGAAATTTATTTACTAGGTTATCCCACACTAAGTTAATGTTCCAGATATGTGAGTCTCAACACTTCTTCTAATTTATGTTTTAACATAATCAATAGGAATAATAAATAGCAAAAAGATAATGCAGGAAAAAGACCCACCATCTTAAAGACACCACCAAATAATGCTTTTAAGAGTAGAGGGGTAGAGGGCAGGGAAAATAGTGGTAAAGGGAGGTGTGGAATTAGTCCTCTACAGCAGATAGTAAATATCCAGGAACTGTCTGGAACAACTGTTTTGGGGACATCCATGACTGGACACACATTGTACACCTGTCTGGAATGGGTAGAAGGGCCAAGATCACAGCATAAAGCTCTACATGAACCCCAAACCACAAAGGCTGGTGCTCTTCCCCCACTGGCATGACAGTCTTAGTTGGAACACTTCCCTGTGGGGGAAAAAAGCAATTTTATAGCCTTAAATGAATGCCGTGGCAAATAATACAGTCTGAAAACTCAAAAAGCTAAGAACCCATCTCATGAGTTAAAAGGGAAAGGACAGAAAAAGCAAATTAACACTTAGAAAGTAAAATTAAAAAAATATATATATACAAATTCAGAAAATAGAAAATAAGCATTAAACAGAGAGAAACAAAGGCAAAATTCAGGTTTCCAGAAGATCACTCATTGCCAGGTGAAGGATGACACAAATATCCAATATCCAAAATGAAACAAGGAGTAGCATTGATGAGGGAATGCAGAGGAAATAAGAACCTTATGAACAACTCTATGCCATTCAGTTTTTAAAATTTAGATGCAATGGACAAATTTCTACAAGAAACAAAATGAAAGAATCTCTCAGACATTTTAATAAGTGAAATGAGGCAGTTACAAAAAAATGGCATATACTGCAATTAAAGAGTTACAAAAAGGAGACAGAGAGGTAATTGATATTTTGACAAGTTAGAAAAGTGCCAACCTCAGGAGAGTATTAACTTCAAAAAGTCAAGAGAGATGGATAACTGTGTGTGTCCAGCCCATAAAGCCACCAGGAATAAGCAGCCAGAGCTACATACAAATGGGTGAGATTTTGGCCCAGAAATCCACCAGAAAAGGGGCAGCCAGACCTGCCAAAAAACAGGTGAATGTCTAGTCCATAAAGTCACAAAGAATGAGCAGCCAGAACCACAGATGAGAGGGTGTGTCCAGCCCAGAAAGCCATGGGGAATGAGCAGCCAGAGCCACAGGCAAGCAAGTGAGTGGCCCAGTAGGTTGCCAGTAACAAGCAGCCAGAACCACAGATGAAAGGGTAAGTGATTGACCTAGAAAGCAGTTGGGGAAAGGGCAGCCAGAGCTACAGATGAGCACAGTGGGGAGTACCGTTCCATGCCCTTGGCATCCACCTCAGCACCTGGCATGGGTGATAACCCTACACAGCCCTGTGACCAAGTGCCCCTGTGCCAGGACTGACCATTCTAACAGGCAGACAACTGCAGAAGGGGGAAGGTTTCCATGCCCCATGCAGCCATCTTTGCAGGTGGGTGAGAGACACTCTTTCACAGTGCCACAGCTAGAAGCTTCCTTGAGGGAATTCAAGATGCGGTGGGCTTGCAATGGCATCCACACTTCCTCCATGGAAGTCCAGGGTTGCACAGCCTAGAGACAGGGGTGCTACATGGAAGTGCCAGGAACCCGCCCCCACCCACCCTGTCATCTGTGGCTCTCATTGCTCTGGCACCAGCCTCTGTGGTGAATAGAGAGGAACTGAGGGCCATTTGAACTAGAAGGGGAGACATGCAGGACTGCAGCCACTGAGTATGCCACCTGCAGCCCTGGGAAAGGCTGGAATAACTGTGTTCTGGAATCATTGCCCTGCCAAATTGCATAGGGCACACACTCCACCCACAAAACACTTGTGGTCCCCACTACACATCGAAACTTTGTGCACTGATAGGATTTTCACATTGTTTGGACCCCCACTTAGTACATAGAGAAACTTGGGGAGAATGGGTTGGAGGGTAATAGATTGGAGAGCCATCTGCTGATAGACCAGGGGAAGTGCACTCCATCAAGCTGTAGCTTTGTCAAGCTATAGACAACTTTTCAAATAAGCCTGCATATTCTGAAAGAACCCTATCAAGATAAGCAAATGCCAAGAGGTCAAAAAAACAAAAAAACAAAAACAAACAAAAAAAAAAAACAGAAAATTGTAAAGCATATGAAGAAACCAGAAGCTATGGATAATCCAAATATCCAAATTAAAAAGCCAAAGGAGACACAGAATTTGGAGCAATTAGTCAAAGAAGTACTCACAAATATCAATATCATGGCTCAGGATGTAAAGTATATGAACAAGACCCTAGAAGAGCATAAAGAAAAATTTGCAAGCACAAATACAGAAAAATAGGGGATCTTATGGAAATAAAAACTTTTGTTGATCAAAATAAAAAGATTCTTGAGACAAACATGACCAGAGTTGAAAAGGTAGAGGGCAGAATAAGTGAACTCAAAAATAGTGTGATGGAAACTGAGAGTAGAAAAGAAAGAATGGTGAAAAAACTTTTAAAAAAAAATTGATGTAGATTTTAGAGAAATGACAGACAACATGAAGAGCACAAATATAAGAGTTGTTGGCATTCCAGAAGGGAAAATTAGAGTAAAGGGCTAGGAAAAGTGTTCAAAGACATTGTTAGGGAGAACTTCCCAACCTTCTAAATGATATAAATATTCAAATCAAAGATACCCAATGGACTCCAAATAGAATAAATCCAAATAAGTGCACTCAAAAACATATTCTTACCAGTTTGTATAATGCTGAAGAGGAGAAATTTCTGAAAGCAGGAAGAGAGAAGTTGGTTACAACATATGCAAGGGAAACAATATAGGGCAAAGTAGTGACTACTTAGCAGACACCATAGAGGTGAGAAGTCAGTCAAGAATTCTTTATCAAGCAAAGCTCTGCCTCAAATTTAAGGGAGAGCTTAAAATTTTCAAAGACAAACAAATGCTGGGAGATTTTGCTAACAAGAGACCTGCTTTACAAGAAATAGTAAAGGGAGCTCTACTGGCTGAGAAAACATGAAAGGAAGGGAGTTCTGAAGAAGGGAACAGAACTGTAAGGTTTTAATAAGAGTGTCATAAAGGAAATAAATAGAATAAAAAATACATTTGACAAATAAATATTTACAGATAAGATGGCTGAGTCAAGAACTGCCTCACCATAGCAACAGTGATATGAATAGATGCAACTACCCAATTAAAAGATATAGATTAGCAGAATGGATTAAAAATATGAACCATCAATATATTGCCTAGAGGAGACTCATTTTAAACCAAGAGACACAAAGAAATTGAAAGTGAAAGGATGGAAAAACAATACTCCATGCAAGCTTCAGCCAAATAAAGCAGGGGTAGCAATATTAACCTCAGATAAAATAGACTTAAAGGCAATGACTCCATAAGAGACAAAGAAGGACACCATATCCTAAAAAAGGGACAATTTAACAAGAAGAAACAACAGAAATGAATGTTTATGCACCCAATCAAAGGTCCTCCAAAATATATGACATACATTGGCAAAACTGAAGGAAGCAATAGATATCTCCACAATAATTGTGGGAGACTTCAATAGATCACTCTATCCTATAGATGGATCAACCAAACTGAGGACTAACAAGGAAATTGAGAACCCTAACAATGCAGTAAATGAATTAGACTTAATAGACATATATAGAACATTGTATCCCAAATCACCAGGATTCACATTCTTCTCTAGTGCTCATGGAACTTTCTCCAAGACAGATCATATGCTGGGGCATAAAACAAGTCTCAGTAAATTTAAAAAGATTGAAGTTATTCAAAGCACATTCTCTGATCACAATGGAATACAATGAGAAATAAATAATCATCAAATATCTACAATATTCGTAAATATCTGGAGGTTAAACAACGTACTGCTGTACAATCAGTGGGTTAAAGGAGAAATTGCAAGCAAAAATGCTAAATGTCTAGGGATGAGTGAAAATGAGATCACAACATATCAAAACTTATGGGATGCAGCAAAGATGGTATTGGGGGAAATTTAGAGCTTAAAATGGATACTTGAAAAGGAAGAAAGAGCTAAAATCAAAGATCTAATGGAACAAATGCAAAAGCTACAAAATGAACATGAAACTAATCCTATCCCAAGTAGAAGAAAAGAAATAGGGATTAAAATGGAAATGAATGATACAGAGTACAATAACAACAAAAAATATAGAATAAGTAGAACCAAAAGTTGGTTCTTTTAGAAGATTAACAAGTTTGACAATCCCTTAGACTGACAAATCAAAAAGAGAGAAGACCCAAATAAACAAAATAATAAATGAGAGAGGGTACATTACTGTGGGTCATAAAGAAATTTTAAAAAATCATAAGTAGATAGTATGAACAAATTTACAACAAGAAATTAGACAATTTAAAGGAAATGGATAATTTCCTGGAAACACATGAAAAACCTAAACAGATCAGAGAAGAAATAGAAGACCTCAACAAACCAATCACAAGCAAAGAGATCCAATCATTCATCAAAAATTTCCCACAAATAAAAGCCCATGGCCAGATGACTTCACAGGGGTATTCTACCAAACTTCCCAAAAAGAACTGACACCAATCTTACTTAAACTCTTTCAAAAAATTGAAAATTGAACACTACCTAACTCATTTGATGAAGCCAACATCACTCTAATACCCAAACCAGGTAAAGATAGTACAAGAAAGGAAAACTATCTCGACAAAGTACTTGCAAATTGTTTTAGTTTGCTAATGATGCAGAATGCAAAACACCAGAGATGGATTGGCTTTTATAAAAAGGGGGTTTATTTGCCTACACAGTTAGTGTCCAAGATAACACATCAGTAATCGGGTACCTTCACTGGAGAATGGCCAATGGCATCCAGAAAACCTCTGTTAGCTGGGAAGGCATGTGGCTGGTGTCTGCTCCAAAGTTCTGGCTTCCAAATGGCTTTCTCCCAGGACACTCCTCTCTAGCAAGCTTGCTCCTCTTCAAAACATCACTCACAGCTGCTGGCATCTGCTCCAAAGTCCTGGTTTCAAAATGGCTTTCTCCCAGGACATTCCTCTCTAGCAAGCTTGCTCCTCTTCAAAATGTCACTCACAGCTGCACTCACTTCCTTCTCTTTGAGGCAGCTCATTTATATGGCTCCACTGATCAAGGCCCACCCTGAATGGGTGGGGCCACACCTCCATGGAAATATCCCATCAGTTACCATCTACAGTTGGGTGGGGTGCATCTGCATGTAAACAGCCTAATCCAAACATTCCAACTTAATCCCCACTATTATGTCTGCCCCACAAGATTGCATCAAAGAATATGGCTTTTTCTGGGGGACATAATACATTCAAACTGGCACACAAATCAAAATCAAAAATGCATTTAAAAATCATACACCATGACCAAGTGTGGCTCATTCCAGCCATGCAAGGATACTTCAGCAGAAGAAAGTCAATCAGTTTTACACAACACATTAACAAATCAAAAGGGAATGATTGATCTTCTCAACAGATGCTGAGAAAGCATTTGACAAAATCCAGCATGCTTTTTTTGATAAAAACACTTCAAAAGTTATAATTTGAAGGAAACTTGCTCAATTTGATAAAAGGCATATATGAAAAACTCACAGCCAGCAAATTACTCAATGGCAAGAGGCAAAAAGCCTTCACTCTAAGATCAGTACTGATACAAGGATATCTTCTGTCACCACTATTATTCCACTTTGTGTTAGACATTCTAGCCAGAGCAATTCTGCAAGAAAAAGGAATAAAATTATCCAAATTGGAAGGGAAGAAGGAAAACTGTCATTATTTTCAGATGATATCTTAAATTTGGAAAACACTGAGAAATCAACAACACAGCTACATGAGACAATAAACACATTTAGCAATGTGGTGGGATACAAGATTAATGCACATGAGTCAGAAATGTTCCTATACTCTAGAAATGACCTAACTGAAGAAGCACTCAAGCAAAAGATTCCATTCTCAATAGCAACTAAAAAGATCAAGTACCTAAGCATAAATATAACTAAAGATGTAAAAGACCTCTACACAGAAAATTAAATAGCTTAACTAAAATAAATGGAAGGGAACCTAAAGAGATGGAAAAATATTGTGTTCATGGTTAGGAAGGTTAAATGCTGCTAAGATGTCAATCCTACCCAAATACATCTACAGTTTCAATGCAATTCCAATCAAAATGCCATCAACCTACTTTGCAGACTTGGAAAAGCTACCTATAAAATTTATCTGGAAGGGAAAGACACCCTGAATTGCTAAATAGACTCTAGAAAAGAAAAAGGAAGTGGGAGGACTTGCACTTCCTGAGTTTGAAGCTTACAATAAAGCCACAGTCATCAAACCAGCGTGGTACTGGCACAAAGATAGACATATTGATCAATGGAATTGAATTGATAACTCAGAAATAGACCCTAAGATCTATGGTTGATTTATATTGGATAAGGCTCCAAAATCCACTGAACTGGGACATACCAGTCTCTTCAAAAAATGGGGCTGGTAGAACTGGATATCCATATATGAAAGAATGAAAGAGGACCCCAACTTCACACCCTACATGAAAATTAACTCAAAGTGGATCAAATTCCTCAATATAAGAGACAATACCGGAGGCGGGGCAAGATGGCAGACTGGTGAGCTGTATGTTTTAGTTACTCCTCCAGGAAAGTAGGTAAAAAGCCAGGAACTGCGTGGACTGGACACCACAGAGCAATCTGTCTTTGGGCATACTTCATACAACACTCATGAAAACGTGGAACTGCTGAGATCAGCGAAATCTGTAAGTTTTTGCGGCCAGGGGACCCGCGCCCCTCCCTGCCAGGCTCAGTCCCGGGGGAGGAGGGGCTGTCAGCTCCGGGAAGGAGAAGGGAGAATTGCAGTGGCTGCTCTTATCGGAAACTCATTCTACTGATTCAAACTCCAACCATAGATAGACTGAGACCAGACACCAGAGACTCTGAGAGCAGCCAGCCCAGCAGAGAGGAGACAGGCATAGAAAAAAAAACAACACGAAAAACTCCAAAATAAAAGCAGAGGATTTTTGGAGTTCTGGTGAACACAGAAAGGGGAAGGGCGGAGATCAGGCCTTGAGGCGCATATGCAAATCCCGAAGCAAAGCTGATCTCTCTGCCCTGTGCACCTTTCCTTAATGGCCCTGGTTGCTTTGTCTATTAGCATTTCAATAACCCATTAGATCTCTGAGGAGGGCCGTTTTTTTTTTTTCTTTGTTTGTTTGATTTTTTTTTTTTTTTTAAATCCTTTTTGCTTTTTCTAAAACAATTACTCTAAGAAGCTCAATACAGAAAGCTTCAAAGAATTGAAATTTGGGCACGTCAAGTCAAGAGCAGAACTAAGAGAGCTCTGAGACAAAAGGCAATAATCCAGTGGCTGAGAAAATTCACTAAACAACACAACTTCCCAAGAAAAGGGGGGTGTCCGCTCACAGCCACCATCCTGGTGGACAGGAAACACTCCTGCCCATCTCCAGCCCCATAGCCCAGAGCTGCCCCAGACAACCCAGTGTGACGGAAGTGCTTCAAATAACAGGCACACACCACAAAACTGGGCGTGGACATTAGCCTTCCCTGCAACCTCAGCTGAATGTCCCAGAGCTGGGAAGGGGGAGCAGTGTGAATTAACAGAGCCCCATTCAGCCATCATTTGAGCAGACTGGGAGCCTCCCAACACAGCCCAGCAGCCCAGAACTGCCCTGGGGGGACGGCACTCACCTGTGACATAGCACAGTCATCCCTCAACAGAGGACCCGGGGTGCACAGCCTGGAAGAGGGGCCCACTTGCAAGTCTCAGGAGCCATACGCCAATACCAAAGACTTGTGGGTCAGTGGCAGAGACAAACTGTGGCAGGACTGAACTGAAGGATTAGACTATTGCAGCAGCTTTAAAACTCTAGGATCATCAGGGAGATTTGATTGTTAGGGCCACCCCCCCTCCCCGACTGCCCAGAAACACGCCCCACATACAGGGCAGGCAACACCAACTACACACGCAAGCTTGGTACACCAATTGGGCCCCACAAGACTCACTCCCCCACTCACCAAAAAGGCTAAGCAGGGGAGATCTGGCTTGTGGAGAACAGGTGGCTCATGGACGCCACCTGCTGGTTAGTTAGAGAAAGTGTACTCCACCAAGCTGTAGATCTGATAAATTAGAGATAAGGACTTCAACTGGTCTACAAACCCTAAAAGAACCCTATCAAGTTCAGCAAATGCCACAAGGCCAAAAACAACAGAAAATTATAAAGCATATGAAAAAACCAGACGATATGGATAACCCAAGCCCAAGCACCCAAATCAAAAGACCAGAAGAGACACAGCACCTAGAGCAGCTACTCAAAGAACTAAAGATGAACAATGAGACCATAGTACGGGATATGAAGGAAATCAAGAAGACCCTAGAAGAGCATAAAGAAGACATTGCAAGACTAAATAAAAAAATGGATGATCTTATGGAAATTAAAGAAACTGTTGACCAAATTAAAAATATTCTGGACACTCATAGTACAAGACTAGAGGAAGTTGAACAACGAATCAGTGACCTGGAAGATGACAGAATGGAAAATGAAAGCATAAAAGAAAGAATGGGGAAAAAAATTGAAAAACTCGAAATGGACCTCAGGGATATGATAGATAATATGAAACGTCCGAATATAAGACTCATTGGTGTCCCAGAAGGGGAAGAAAAGGGTAAAGGTCTAGGAAGGGTATTCAAAGAATTGTTGGGGAAAACTTCCCAAATCTTCTAAACAACATAAATACACAAATCATAAATGCTCAGCGAACTCCAAATAGAATAAATCCAAAAAAACCCACTCCGAGACATATACTGATCACACTGTCAAGCATAGAAGAGAAGGAGCAAGTTGTGAAACCAGCAAGAGAAAAGCAATTCACCACATACAAAGGAAACAGCATAAGACTAAGTAGTGACTACTCAGCAGCCACCATGGAGGCAAGAAGGCAGTGGCACGATATATTTAAAATTCTGAGTGAGAGGAATTTCCAGCCAAGAATACTTTATCCAGCAAAGCTCTCCTTCAAATTTGAGGGAGAGCTAAAATTTTTCACAGACAAAGAAATGCTGAGAGAATTTGCTAACAAGAGACCTGCCCTACTGGAGATACTAAAGGGAGCCCTACAGACAGAGAAACAAAGACAGGACAGAGAGACTTGAAGAAAGGTTCAGCACTAAAGAGATTCGGTATGGGTACAATAAAGGATATTAATAGAGAGAGGGAAAAATATGGCAAACATAATCCAAAGGATAAGATGGCCGATTCAAGAAATGCCTTCACGGTTTTAACGTTGAATGTAAATGGAATAAACTCCCCAATTAAAAGATATAGATTCGCAGAATGGATCAAAAAAAATGAACCATCAATATGTTGCATACAAGAGACTCATCTTAGACACAGGGACACAAAGAAACTGAAAGTGAAAGGATGGAAAAAAATATTTCATGCAAGCTACAGCCAAAAGAAAGCAGGTGTAGCAATATTAATCTCAGATAAAATAGACTTCAAATGCAGGGATGTTTTGAGAGACAAAGAAGGCCACTACATACTAATAAAAGTGGCAATTCAGCAAGAAGAAATAACAATCGTAAATGTCTATGCACCCAATCAAGGTGCCACAAAATACATGAGAGAAACATTGGCAAAACTAAAGGAAGCAATTGATGTTTCCACAATCATTGTGGGAGACTTCAACACATCACTCTCTCCTATAGATAGATCAATCAGACAGAAGACCAATAAGGAAATTAAAAACCTAAACAATCTAATAAATGAATTAGATTTAACAGACATCTACAGGACATTACATCCCAAATCACCAGGATACACATACTTTTCTAGTGCTCACGGAACTTTCTCCAGAATAGATCATATGCTGGGACATAAAACAAGCCTCAATAAATTTAAAAAGATTGAAATTATTCAAAGCACATTCTCTGACCACAATGGAATACAATTAGAAGTCAATAACCATCAGAGACTTAGAAAATTCACAAATACCTGGAGGTTAAACAACACACTCCTAAACAATCAGTGGGTTAAAGAAGAAATAGCAAGAGAAATTGCTAAATATATAGAGACGAATGAAAATGAGAACACAACATACCAAAACCTATGGGATGCAGCAAAAGCAGTGCTAAGGGGGAAATTTATAGCACTAAACGCATATATTAAAAACGAAGAAAGAGCCAAAATCAAAGAACTAATGGATCAACTGAAGAAGCTAGAAAATGAACAGCAAACCAATCCTAAACCAAGTACAAGAAAAGAAATAACAAGGAATAAAGCAGAAATAAATGACATAGAGAACAAAAAAACAATAGAAAGGATAAATATCACCAAAAGTTGGTTCTTTGAGAAGATCAACAAGATTGACAAGCCCCTAGCTAGACTGACAAAATCAAAAAGAGAGAAAACCCATATAAACAAAATAATGAATGAAAAAGGTGACATATCTGCAGATCCTGAAGAAATTAAAAAAATTATAAGAGGATATTATGAACAACTGTATGGCAACAAACTGGATAATGTAGAAGAAATGGACAATTTCCTGGAAACATATGAACAACCTAGACTGACCAGAGAAGAAATAGAAGACCTCAACCAACCCATCACAAGCAAAGAGATCCAATCAGTCATCAAAAATCTTCCCACAAATAAATGCCCAGGGCCAGATGGCTTCACAGGGGAATTCTACCAAACTTTCCAGAAAGAACTGACACCAATCTTACTCAAACTCTTTCAAAACATTGAAGAAAATGGAACACTACCTAACTCATTTTATGAAGCTAACATCAATCTAATACCAAAACCAGGCAAAGATGCTACAAAAAAGGAAAACTACCGGCCAATCTCCCTAATGAATATAGATGCAAAAATCCTCAACAAAATACTTGCAAATCGAATCCAAAGACACATTAAAAAAATCATACACCATGACCAAGTGGGGCTCATTCCAGGCATGCAAGGATGGTTCAACATAAGAAAAACAATCAATGTATTACAACACATTAAAAACTCGAAAGGGAAAAATCAATTGATCATCTCAATAGATGCTGAAAAAGCATTTGACAAAATCCAATATCCCTTTTTGATAAAAACACTTCAAAAGGTAGGAATTGAAGGAAACTTCCTCAACATGATAAAGAGAATATATGAAAAACCCACAGCCAGCATAGTACTCAATGGTGAGAGACTGAAAGCCTTCCCTCTAAGATCAGGAACAAGACAAGGATGCCCGCTGTCACCACTGTTATTCAACATTGTGCTGGAAGTGCTAGCCAGGGCAATCCGGCAAGACAAAGAAATAAAAGGCATCCAAATTGGAAAAGAAGAAGTAAAACTGTCATTGTTTGCAGATGATATGATCTTATATCTAGAAAACCCTGAGAAATCAACGATACACCTACTAGAGCTAATAAACAAATTTAGCAAAGTAGCGGGATACAAGATTAATGCACATAAGTCAGTAATGTTTCTATATGCTAGAAATGAACAAACTGAAGAGACACTCAAGAAAAAGATACCATTTTCAATAGCAACTAAAAAAATCAAGTACCTAGGAATAAACTTAACCAAAGATGTAAAAGACCTATACAAAGAAAACTACATAACTCTACTAAAAGAAATAGAAGGGGACCTTAAAAGATGGAAAAATATTCCATGTTCATGGATAGGAAGGCTAAATGTCATTAAGATGTCAATTCTACCCAAACTCATCTACAGATTCAATGCAATCCCAATCAAAATTCCAACAACCTACTTTGCAGACTTGGAAAAGCTAGTTATCAAATTTATTTGGAAAGGGAAGATGCCTCGAATTGCTAAAGACACTCTAAAAAAGTAAAACGAAGTGGGAGGACTTACACTCCCTGACTTTGAAGCTTATTATAAAGCCACAGTTGCCAAAACAGCATGGTACTGGCACAAAGATAGACATATAGATCAATGGAATCGAATTGAGAATTCAGAGATAGACCCTCAGATCTATGGCCGACTGATCTTTGATAAGGCCCCCAAAGTCACCGAACTGAGCCATAATGGTCTTTTCAACAAATGGGGCTGGGAGAGTTGGATATCCATATCCAAAAGAATGAAAGAGGACCCCTACCTCACCCCCTACACAAAAATTAACTCAAAATGGACCAAAGATCTCAATATAAAAGAAAGTACCATAAAACTCCTAGAAGATAATGTAGGAAAACATCTTCAAGACCTTGTATTAGGAGGCCACTTCCTAGACTTTACACCCAAAGCACAAGCAACAAAAGAGAAAATAGATAAATGGGAACTCCTCAAGCTTAGAAGTTTCTGCACCTCAAAGGAATTTCTCAAAAAGGTAAAGAGGCAGCCAACTCAATGGGAAAAAATTTTTGGAAACCATGTATCTGACAAAAGACTGATATCTTGCATATACAAAGAAATCCTACAACTCAATGACAATAGTACAGACATCCCAATTATAAAATGGGCAAAAGATATGTAAAGACAGTTCTCTGAAGAGGAAATACAAATGGCCAAGAAACACATGAAAAAATGTTCAGCTTCACTAGCTATTAGAGAGATGCAAATTAAGACCACAATGAGATACCATCTAACACCGGTTAGAATAGCTGCCATTAAACAAACAGGAAACTACAAATGCTGGAGGGGATGTGGAGAAATTGGAACTCTTATTCATTGTTGGTGGGACTGTATAATGGTTCAGCCACTCTGGAAGTCAGTCTGGCAGTTCCTTAGAAAACTAGATATAGAGCTACCATTCAATCCAGCGATTGCACTTCTCGGTATATACCCGGAAGATCGGAAAGCAGTGACACGAACAGATATCTGCACGCCAATGTTCATAGCAGCATTATTCACAATTGCCAAGAGATGGAAACAACCCAAATGTCCTTCAACAGATGAGTGGATAAATAAAATGTGGTATATACACACGATGGAATACTACACGGCAGTAAGAAGGAACAATCTGGTGAAACATATGACAACATGGATGAACCTTGAAGACATAATGCTGAGCGAAATAAGCCAGGCACAAAAAGAGAAATATTATATGCTACCACTAATGTGAACTTTGAAAAATGTAAAACAAATGGTTTATAATGTAGAATGTAGGGGAACTAGCAGTAGAGAGCAATTAAGGAAGGGGGAACAATAATCCAAGAAGAACAGATAAGCTATTTAACGTTCTGGGGATGCCCAGAAATGACTATGGTCTGTTAATTTCTGATGGATGTAGTAGGAACAAGTTCACTGAAATGTTGCTATATTATGTAACTTTCTTGGGGTAAAGTAGGAACATGTTGGAAGTTAAGCAGTTATCTTAGGTTAGTTGTCTTTTTCTTACTCCCTTGTTATGGTCTCTTTGAAATGTTCTTTTATTGTATGTTTGTTTTCTTTTTAACTTTTTTTTTCATACAGTTGATTTAAAAAAGAAGGGAAAGTTAAAAAAAAAAAAAGAAAAAAGACAAACAAGGAAAAAAAAAAAAAAAGATGTAGTGCCCCCTTGAGGAGCCTGTGGAGAATGCAGGGGTATTCGCCTACCCCACCTCCATGGTTGCTAACATGACCACAGACATAGGGGACTGGTGGTTTGATGGGTTGAGCCCTCTACCATAAGTTTTACCCTTGGGAAGACGGTTGCTGTAAAGGAGAGGCTAGGCCTCCCTGTATTTGTGCCTAAGAGTCTCCTCCTGAATGCCTCTTTGTTGCCCAGATGTGGCCCTCTCTCTCTGGCTAAGCCAACTTGAAAGGTGAAATCACTGCCCTCCCCCCTACGTGGGATCAGACACCCAGGGAAGTGAATCTCCCTGGCAACGTGGAATATGACTCCCGGGGAGGAATGTAGACCCGGCATCGTGGGATGGAGAACATCTTCTTGACCAAAAGGGGGATGTGAAAGGAAATGAAATAAGCTTCAGTGGCAGAGAGACTCTAAAACGAGCCGAGAGATCACTCTGGTGGGCACTCTTACGCACACTTTAGACAACCTTTTTTAGGTTCTAAAGAATTGGGGTAGCTGGTGGTGGATATCTGAAACTATTAAACTACAACCCAGAACCCATGAATCTCGAAGACAGTTGTATAAAAATGTAGCTTATGAGGGGTGACAGTGGGATTGGGAATGCCATAAGGACCAAACTCCACTTTGTCTAGTTTATGGATGGATGTGTAGAAAAGTAGGGGAAGCAAACAAACAGACAAAGGTACCCAGTGTTCTTTTTTACTTCAATTGCTCTTTTTCACTCTAATTATTATTCTTGTTATTTTTGTGTGTGTGCTAATGAAGGTGTCAGGGATTGATTTAGGTGATGAATGTACAACTATGTAATGGTACTGTAAACAATCGAAAGTACAATTTGTTTTGTATGACTGCGTGGTATGTGAATATATCTCAATAAAATGATGATTTAAAAAAAAAAAAAAAAAAAAAGAGACAATACCATAAAACTCCTAGAAGATAATGTAGGGAAACACCTTCAAGACCTAGCATTAGGAGGTTACTTCTTAGACCTTATAGGCAAAGCACAAGTAACAAAAGAAAAAAAAATAGAAAAATTGGAATTCCTCTAAATTAAAAGCTTTTGTGCCTCAAAGGACTTTGGCAAAAAGGTTAAGGGGCAGTGAATTCAATGGGAAAAATTTGGGAACCATGTGTCTGAAAAATACTGATATTTGTATGTATAAAGAAATATGTCAACTCAATGACAATAGTACAAACAACTGAATTATCAAATGGGCAAAGTATATTAAAAGACACTTCTCTAAAGAGGAAATACAAATTGTTAAAAAACACATGAAAAACTGTTCATCTTCACTAGCTATTAGGGAGATGCAAATCAAGAACACAATGAGATATCATCTCAAACTAATTAGAATGGCTGACATTAGCAAACAGGAAACTGAAAATGCTGGAGAGGTTGTGGAGAAAGTGGAACTCTTATACATTGTTGGTGGGACTGTACAATGATACAGCCACTCTGCAGGGCAGTCTGGCAGTTCGTTTGAATACTACATGTTGAGTTACCCAACCATCTAGCAATTTCACTTCTTAGTATATACCCAGAAGTTCTGAAAGCAGTGACATAAACAGATATTTGCACACCACTGTTCATATTGGAATTGTTCATAATTGCCAAGAGATGGAAACAACCCAAATGTCCTTCAACAGATGACTGGATAAACAGAATGTGGCATATGCCCACGATGGAATAGTTTGCAGCAGTAAGAAGAAACAAGACTGTGAAATGTATGACAACATGGATGAACCTTGAAGATATAGTGTGCTTAGTGAAATAAGTCAGACACAAAAAGAAAGATATTGTATGTTACCACTAATGTAAACTCTGTGAAAAATGTAAAATAGTGTCTTATATTGTAAAACTAGAGGACCTAGAAGTAGAGAGCAACTAGTGAAGGGGGATGTTAATCTAATAAGAACATATAAGATATTGAGGGTAATCTTATTGATATTGGAATGCTCAGGAATGACTATGGTTTGTTAATTTTCTTGGGGTATGGTAGGAATATGTTGGAAGCAGTTAGTTTAAGTTATTTGTTTTTGTTATTGCTTTCTTTTGTTTTGTTTGAAATGGTCTTTTTAAATTTTTTGATAAACAAAGTTTAAAAAAATAAATGAATAATAGTGAGGGATGGGGAGTATGGGATTTTGGGGTGTAATTTTTTACTTTAACTTTTATTCTTATTCTGTTTTGTATGTCGTAAGGAAAGTGTTCAAAAATTGTGGTGATGAGTGCACAACTATATAAGGCTACTGTGAACATTTCATTGTACACTGTAGATAATTGTATGATATGTGAATATATCTCAATAAAATTGAAATTTAAAAAAATAAAGGAACTTACTTGGATGGTGGAGATATTCCATAATGCATCTGGGTGCTGTTTCCATGGATAAATTCATTGAATTGTACACATAAGTTAGAATTTATGTATTCTATATCAATATAAAAGGTGAAGAAAAAATAATTCTTCTGGGAAAATTGTAAGGATTTTGAACACTGTCTTTATTTTCTCCTTACAAACTTTTCACATGAAATGGCTTTATTTTTTTTTTTTTACAGATTATGGTAAATAATTGCTTGCTAAACTGTTTAATTTCCTCTATAAATTCTAATTTGTTTACATAGAATTAATTCTCTAGCAAGAGATTAAGATTCTTGATGACTCCACTTTGTGTTTCTACTTTTTTCCTTGATTAGGTTAGAAGAAAATTTATTCTATATTATTATATCATTGATTAATTCCAAAGGAGGAGCTAATAATTATTTTTCTATCCTTGTTTCCTAATTGCATAAATACAATGGTGTGCTGGTTTTGATATAGTAGGTCCACCACAAAAGCCATCTTCTTTTAATCCAATCTTGTGGGATCTTTTGATTAGGTTGTTTCTGTTGAGATATGACTCAAACAATTGTAGGTGAGATATTTTGATAAGATATTTCCTTGGAGGCATGGTCCTGCCAATTCAGTGTGGGGTCCTTTAAAGGCTCAGGAAGAGAGACAGGAGTGGGAGCCAACACAGATGCTTAGAGATGCTTGGAGATGTGGGCAGAAAGACATTTGGAGATGCTAAGCTAAGAGACAAAGTCCAGAGTTTGTCCCAGAGAAGCTAACAGAGGATCCCCAGATGCTTAGGGAGAAACACCCTGGGAGAAAGAAACAAAGACACACAGTAGCTGAGAGACAGGAACTAAGACATCCCAGAGACATTTTGGAGAAAGCCATTTTGAAACACAACTCAAGAGAAAAAGACCAGCAGATGCCAGTCATGTGATTTCCCAGCTGACAGAGGTTTTCCCAGACACCATCAACCTTTCCTCACTGAAGTTATCCTCTTACTGATGCCTTACCTTGGACACTTTTATGGCCCTAGAATTGTAAATATGTAACCTATTAAATCCCCTTTATAAAAGTTAATCCATTTCTTGTATCTTGCATAGCAGCAGCTCTAGCAAACAGAACAAATGTTATTCTTAATTCCTTTCACTTTCCTTCATTTTTTATATCATTTTCTTTTTTCTAACAGGTTGATGCAGAATGTTGTTTTTGTCTCACATTTTACTACTCCTGGAACAAGTATTAAAGTGCATGTTTTGTTCTCTTTGAACTTTGCTTAACTTCTACCATGTAGAATCCAAAATATGTGGTTATAATTGTTTTTAGACACTATATATTGTATGAGAGTTCATAGGGCAGTTTATAGTTTAGCACAAGGCTTCACAAACAAGGCATTATTGCCATTTTAGAACATATCATTCTTTGTTGTGGGAGACTATACTGAACACTGTAGGATGTTGTAGTGGTGGAAACATGTCTTTAAACTTATTTTATTCCTGCAGATGTGTATCCCTTGTCAATAGGAAATTTCAGTGAGATTTCTCCAGTTAAGGTGTGACCAGACAGAATGGAGATGGGTCTTAATCCTTTTACTGGAATCCTTTATAAACAGAATGAAATTCAGACACATAGGGAGAAAGCCACAGGTTGCATCCAGAAGCTGGAAGTCAAAGGAAGCCAGAGAAGTGAGGAAATGCCAACATGTTCTTTGCTATATGACAGAAAAGCCAACTACCAAGTATTACAATCAGCCAGCCCCAGAATGGCATGGCCTTTTGGGAGAAAGCATTGAATTTGTGTTGTTTTGATGATGCCTTGATTTTGGACTTCTATCCTCAAAACTGTGAGACAATACATTCATGTTGTTTAAGTCAAAAGGTTGCATGTTATCTAAGCTAAAATAATTTGATTGCCTGAAGTAAAAATGTTTTGGACTTTCCAGACCAGATGCACAAAGTACATTTTAACCCTAACATTTACACTAATAAAATGTTGGCCAAACTGTAATATGATAAAACATCAAGCAACCATGGCACATCAAATCAAGATGTGAAATACAAAAGAATGGATGACAAGATGAATTCAATTTTTAACATACTCAAATTTAATTTCCCTGCTAAGATAGAATTAATAGAGTATACCCTATTTCTCTCTAGTTATTAAGGACTAAGAGGTCATGTAGTGTTTCAAGTCTTAATATAACATTAAACAGAAATTTAGTCACTATTAAACAATTTTTAGAAGGTATTCAAATCAAATATAAGCACACAATTTGACATCATCATTTTCATTAACTTTCATTCTCTATTTAAATTTTTATAGCGATACACTCTCATACTCTTTCACTAAGATAAGATAGTAAAGGTTATTCATGAGATTAAGACCTCAAAGGACTGCTTTAGCTGCATCCCACAAATTGTGATGGTTGTATTTTCATTTTATTTCAAATCAAAATAATGCCTCTTGAGCACATGGATTCTTTAGATGCTTGTGATTTAATTTTGAAAGGTAGAGAGGTTTCCCTGTTATCTTTCTATTATTGATTTTAAGTTTGATTTCATTATTGTCAGATAACATACTTCATATAATTTCAATTATTTTAAATTTCTTAAGGTTTGTTGTGCTAACCAGGACATGTTCTAGCTTTGTGGTTATTCCATGTTAACCTGAGAGGAATGTATATTTTGCTGTTGTTACAGTGTTTTAGTGCTGTCCCTTAGATACCAGTTAGTAGATGGCATTTTTCAGATATTTTATATCCTATTAGATTTTCTTTCTACTAACTCTATTACTGAGAGAGAAGTGTTGAAATCTCTAAATATAATTGTGGATTCATTTATTTCTCTTTTCAATTCTGATAGTTTTTACTTCATATTTTTCCATCTGTCATCTTCAGATCATGTCTTTTATATACATTTTGTCATTATGTAATGCCTCATTTATTCTTAGTAGTTTATTTGTGATAATAGTAGATCTACTCCAGCATTTAAGAATTAGTATTTATAGAGTGCATTTTTCTTACTTTCACTTTTAGCCAACTTGTAGCACTATATTTGAAGTAAGTATTTTTGTTGTCATCACATGTTTGGGTGATTTTTTAAATCTATTCTGAGAATTTCTGCCTTACAATTGGTGACATTGGACCATTTCCATTTGATGTAATTATAGATATATGCAGATAAAGATTACACTTTTGTTATGTTTTATATGAAAATTTGAAATCATTTTTGTAGAGATTATTTTAATATAAAATTAATGTACATAAATTAAAAATAGAATATGTGACAACTAAGCCACTCTGACATGTATAAATTCCTGAATTTAAATCTTGAAAGAATGCCTATCCAAAGCCACAATTTACTAACCAAAGAGGACAAGCAACTGAGCATCTTTCCTATTTATTTGTGACTCACATAAATCTATGTGTGACACACACTTATTTTGTCAGAGTTCTCTAAGGAATCAGAACCAATAGGATGTATATCTATATATAATGTAAATATCATGAGATTCTTCTATAAGAATTGGCTCAAGTGACTATGGGGAAGGGCAATTCCAAATACTATAGCACATCTCACTAGCTGGGCACTCCAATAGAGGTTTCCCATAAATTCCCAAGAAGAAGCTAGCCTGTAGTTTTTGAAGTAGGGATGGAAATTTTTCCTTCTGACTTCTGAAATCATCACTTCTTTTTAGTACTTCAACTGATTGGATGAAACATCTCTAATTGTTGAGGCAATCTCCTTAGTTGATGGTGGATATAATTAGTCATAGATTTAATCAACTTACTGATGATTTGTCCACAAAATATTCTCACAGCAACAATCAGTTGAGTGCTTGCTTGACCAAACAACTGAAGATCATTACCTGTTCAAGGTGACACATTACCTCACAACACTGGATTTAAATCTTGGCTCCTAGGCTTCAAATCCCAATATTACCAAAGTCTCCTAGGAAAACAAGCCACTCATCCCCATTTTTGACCAGTGAGATCACAGTCTAATTAGCCACTTGGGAACTCCAGGATATGCACACATCTTATGATCTTTTAAATCTAAACATTTAAGAGGGGAGAAAATGCAGTTTGGTACAGAATTGGCATCTAGAAAGCACTCAAATAATACAACACAATCACGTTCATCCAGGACCAATTTTCCAAGAGAGTTTGCTTTGTGAGTATGAAAATGGATAGCATTATTCCAAACTCTGTCCCCAGATCTATATTTCATAAAGAATGTCCTTAAGGGAGGAAAGAATTCAAAGACTCCACAGCTTTCTAGATGGTGAGCCAGTTTCAGTCCTCCATGAGTGATAGCTTCATTACACCTTGGGCTTGTCACTTGCTGTAGCCCAAATGAGAGCAGATTACTAGGGAAAGGCATGATCAATTTGAAAATATATCTTGCCAGTTGGTTTATTCCATCTGTTCTTTTCTCCTTAAAATAAGAAGATGATATACTAGGAGGTGACTCCACACCCAACTAATTGGGACTATTTTCAAATAAATTCAATGCAGTATATTTTGCCAAGTCAGTATCGGACAAACTGGAATATCCTTATTTCTCTTTATTTCTCTATTGACTAGATAAATCATAATTGCTCTTTATAAGCCCTATAATACTGATCATATTCTGATCTTGTCTGATATTTTTACTTGGTAATTGAATTACTAATTCCACTATTGTAGCTTATAGAGAACAAGGCCCACTACCCTTTTCAAGGAGAAAAGAGTGGGACTAGATATGATATTTGGAAAGTTTTCCAACAGCACTCTCAAATACAAGCCCACAAATATACCAATAATCCATTTATAGTTCCTATACTATATAGATGTGTGCAAGTACATACATGTACAGACATATTTATATAACTCCACACAGTTATAGAGATTTTAAAGGATGGTTTCACCCCATGTATTCCAATATTTATTTTCCTTACTTTGCCATCTGAATTCCCTGCAACACTTTACACAGCTCTGAAAAATATAGGACATTTCCCTATTCTTGGAAATTTAAATATTTTCAGCTGGGAACCAATAAAAGAAACACACTTGTCTAAGTATTAAAAAAAAGCTTTGCAAGAAAAGGAAAACATACTTTGTTCATCATTTTGGTAAAGAAATTTATCTCTTGTATATTCAGAATATGCTCCAAAACAATTACCTCTGCCTTCCAGTGTCTGAAGTAACAGCAATGAAGTAACTCCTCCTTATTCATGCCCAACACACTGGCAGATATTTTAATATTTATATTATAATTTGTATAATTTCCATATATTTTAAAAGGAAATCTATTTCACATGTTAGAACCTCTCCATGTGGTAGTGCTAACCCTAAACACATGATTCATAACAGAATAGCATTAAGACCTTAGCAGAAGAAAACAGGTGGAGGTCTGTGTATGAGAATATTGTGTTGTGTCTTGTTTTTCTATTTCTGTAGCATGACTGAAAAATTTACCAACATAACTATCATAACAGAATTCATGCTCTTGGGATTCCCTGATGACTGGTTGGTACAGAGACTCTATGCCACACTCTTCTTGCTCATCTACCTGGCAGCACTGATGGGGAATCTCCTCATTATCACCCTCACCACCATTGACCAGCATCTCCAAGTTCCCATGTATTTCTTCCTGAAGAACTTGTCCTTGATTGATATCTGCTTCATTTCTGTCACTGTCCCTAAATCCATCGTGAATGCTCTGACCAACAGCAATTCCATCTCCTTCCTAGGATGTGCCATGCAAATTTATCTTGTTTTTGTTTTTGGTGGTACGGAGTTTGCTCTCCTAATAGAGATGTCCTATGATCGTTATGCTGCCATCTGCCATCCTCTGCACTATGAGGCAATTGTGCATAGAGATGCCTGTGTGGAGATGGTGACAGCATCATGGATCAGTGGATGTGTCTATGGTTGCATTCATGTAGCAGGTACATTCTCTGTCAGTTTCTGTGGGTTGAATAAATTGCATCAGTTCTTCTGTGATGTGCCATCACTGCTTACACTTGCTTGTTCTGGGGAACATATTTTAGAAGATGCATTTATTATTCTAAGCTGTTGTTTTGCTTTTGTGTGTTTTATTTTAATGGTTGTTTCTTATGTTCACATTTTTTCCACTGTTCTAAGAATCCCAACTGCAAAGGGCAGACTAAAATCTTTTTCAACCTGCCTGCCCCACCTCACTGTGTTGATGTTGTTCCTGTTGTCATCAATTACTACATATTTAGCAAAAAATTTCAAATCTTCCTCACTGAAATTGTTCATGTCTATGCTTTACACTGTGTTACCCCCTACCCTGAATCCTCTCATCTATAGCCTGAGGAACAAGGACATGCAAATGGCATTAGGAAAATTAATAGCTGATAAAAATGCAAAATAATTTCTTGATTTTGAGATTCAGTATTTAATTAAAATGAATGAATTTTCCAAATAAAAAGATACTATAAATTATCCTATTTTTAATCAACAGGTTTAAAATATGTGTTATCTAAGAGTATACCAGGTTAAAAATTTACTATTTTATGCGTAGCAAATGAGCAGCTTGGAAATTCTTGACTCAATATTTCTCTTTCCAGTATCCATTTCATATCAGCATGTTCTGCTTGGGAGCAAAATTTGTATATATTGCACCCACTTTCACTGTTTCCAAAAAAACTGCAACATCCCAAAAATATTGTCACAAAAAATTGTCGCAAAAATATTGTCAAAAAATAGCATTTTTTACTTTTTTTCTCGAAGTACATTTTATTTTTAGGGAGATGGTAGGTAAAATGACGATGCATAAATATTTAAAGCTTGTCTTTAATGGTTCTGTTGGTTCATGCTAATAAAATATTTACTTGCAGAGTTCAGAGAAGAACCCTCATAGGACTGATCAAATTGTTGTGATCTCTGGTCACTTAAGGATTAATAACATCCAAAGGTGCTGATGAAACATTCCGATTAAAATCCATATTCATTACAGAAAATAAACAGGATTTTTTTTGCAATAAACACAGTATGTCACAGTCCTGAAGTCATACTGAACATGTCTCATTTCCATATATTTTTCCATCAAGTAGTCCTTATTCTAAGACAATATCCTACCACTGATTTCCGTGCCTTCCTTTTCCTTTCTTAATTTATTTACATCTATTCTGCTATTCCTTCCTTCTTCCATACTTTTTTCCTGAACTTTATTATTTACATTTCCTCTTTCTCTTGTTTATTCCTTTCTTCATCTTCTGTCCTTGAATTTTTGTTCTGTGTTTCAAGTCTAGATTGTTCATGTCCCCACTTAATTATAAACTCCTTTCATTGCTTCATGTTATTCTTTGTATTTCCACACAGAATATCTTACTCCTTACATTAAGAACACATTACTGATGAATGCATAACTATGTGATCATACTGTGGACAGTTTTATTGTATACCATGGATGATTGTATGATGTGTGAATGTATTTCAGTAAAACTGAATTTTTTAAAAAAGAACACATTACATTACTTCTATTTTATTTTTGGTGACTGTGGTGTGGATATGACCACTGCTGACTGTGTGTCCAGTGTCACATTTGGCTGTGAGACCTTGTGCCAGTATATGAATGTGTTGCTACCCAGGTACCAAAATGCTTTCCTATCTTTTTCTTTCCCCAACACTGTCATTCACTAAGGAATTCATTCTTTCTCTGAGCATTATAAAAAGATACCTCAGGCAAGAATATTTTACCACAAATATTGAAATTTCATGCTTCCTTATCAGGGTATATGTGATGTTTATTCTCATTATATCTTAGTTTTACAATTAATATTACAAATAATATAATTGACTATTTGGGGTGCTATTGGTCTTTCACTCAAATAATTTTCTCTTAGGATATTCTGCATTTCAGTTAATGGTCATTCTGTCTTTCCTACTGATCTGTGTATGATTTGGTGAGATTCTGGCTTCTTTTTTTCTTCTAACAACCAACTCTAATAATGCAGGAAATTAATTTTTCTCTGTTCTCAAGATATATCCAGGAATTGACCACTTCTTACATGTTAAACTGTTATCACCATGGGGCACATCTTGTCACCTGTTCTTGAGATTGTTGCTACAGTCCCTGATTCAGTTGTCTTGCTTCATTCCTCAATTGATTTCACTCATCCTCAGTCCAGCAGACACTATACCTGGTAGGATCAAGAGTAATGTTACTTAAACAAAAGTCTTCCCAGTGTCTTCCAATGCTATTCACTGTCAGTTCTTCAGTTTCATCTCCATCTTGAAATCTCCTACTCATCACCTCCTTCAGGTCCCAGTGTCCTCTTTGATCTAGCCTAAATCACCCTTTGTTCATGATGTTCTCTGTGGCAGGAATGTCTTCCTCTATATATCTGCTAAATTATATCCTCACTTTTCCAAATCTTTTTTTAAATTCTAATGAACAAACCCTGTGTGTGTATGTACACACAAGTGTGTGTGTGTGTGTGTGTGTGTGTGTGTGTGTCTGCTACCCCTAGTAAAGCACCTGGGCTGAATATTTAACTGACCTAACATGCAGTGCAATGAGTTCTCTTGTATAGAGATGATGCCTACACTTCAGAATAAATCTAGATCTAGTTTAATGTTCTGAGCTGGTTTAGACTAGGTTAATCTTCTATGAGCTTCCTTCAAGTGATGGATTTACATGAGTTTAGGTTCTGGTCACACAGAGACTATTGGTTTTTATATTCATGACATTGAGGAGTTAACAACCTCACTGAACCTGCATATCTACAGGTAATTATCAAGTCATAAATACAATTAAAATGTATTTTACAGAGTTTTGAAAGGGGTCTTTTAGCACTTCTAAATATAGTGGCATTGTCATTGACACTATGGATTCATTATTTTGTTAACAAACCTGTATTTCTGCTGCATTTCCTTATATATTTTTCCCCAAACTAGGGTACTTTTCCTATAGTACTTCATTTCTACAAATTTTTATTGCTTTATTTCATAATAATGTAAACATATCCATCTAAAATACATAGAAAATAATTTATACAAGTTAACCTAGGTTTCAATCTGTGTACACAACATTACTTAACAGTACAATCTCTTGAATAATAGAATGCTTTCACTGTATATTGTATTCTTGATATACATCAAAATTTCTAAAGCCCTTAATCTACTCTTAGAAATAGAGCTTGCTTTAGGTTATTGATCTTATATATGTGTTTATTAATTTATTAATAAATATGAATTTCTTTATATTTGTGGTTATTTTTCAAACTGGTAGTTGAAAATAGAAACTCCAGTACAATAAATGTGGTAGTTTACTGTATACTAAAATGTGTATGTCCTAGATCATCACATCAATTTTCATAACTATCAGCAGAAAATAAGTACGTCTGTCTCCCTGCCTTTTAACCAGTTTTAAATTTATGATTTTTGAAATCATTTTTCTATTAGAAAAGGAAAATTGGTAATTTGTTATCACATTATTATTTCTAAATACTTTTTTCCATTTTTATATTCCATTTGCATGATTTAGTTTGTAAATTTTCAGTGCAGTTTCTTTGCCAAATGTTCTCTATGGAAATTAGTTTTGTTTTTCTTATAATTGCATATGAATGTTTATATATTAACCATATAAAATTTACATTATACTTTGAGAAATATTATTCCTTTGCAGTGTGTCAATTTTTGCATATGGTGCACATTAATAAATAAAAAGATACATTGATTTTAAATACCTCATAATATTTTTCTAAAATTTCTTCTTAACATTGATTAAATATCTGCCTCCAGAGAGGTTTTAAACTAACTCTGTTCTTTGGAAATCTATAAACATCTGGCTAGTTCACATGAAACACATTAGTAGAAATTCTAGAAATAGCCCAAAATGAAGATTTCTTCTCCTTTCTCTCTAGCAGTTTTGTTAGCAATTTTAGGATATGTAGTCTAGAATAATTATCAGCTGTCCTCTATCACATTTTTTTTGTCCCATTGACTTCAGTTTGCAAGAACTTAAACAACTGGAATTAGGAAGAATGATTATAGGGTTTCTGCTAATTACTATTGTTTTCCCATCAAATTGTTTTATTCTAAGCAAGATCTTTAGAGTCACAGCTGCAATCTGCTTTTCCTTTACAGCTTTTTCCAATTCAGCCCTGTGGTAAATTAGTTTCTGTGATAAGAACCTTTCCTTGCATTTCCATTTGGGGGATGGAGAGTGAAGGGAGGGTGATGCATTTTAAATAAAATCCTGTTCTTTTCCAAACTGCATTCTCTCCTATCTTCTCTTTTAATACCTAAATTACTCTGAGAGGTCAAAAGAGGGTATATGTATATGTAGATATTTTTACATCTTAATAATTATGCATTTCATTTACAGTTTTCTTTCATTTGTGAAGAGTGATGCCAGTTTTCTAAGTACATTGGCAATATATGTTTTCTCAAACAAAGTTACTTATAAATCAAAGTGATTTGATTTGGAAAAATAAATAGCAATATGGTACATAGATATTTCAACCGTTACAAGGATGACATATTGATGGCTGAATTTGGGAATCTGGATGAGGAAAATGGAGCTCCAATGGACATGGAGTATCAGGAGAAAAGGCATTCTTAAGACAGCTTAACTGGTCTACATTAGCAAATAATGGGGATTGTGGGGAGAGGGGAGAATAGAAATGAGAAAAAATTCAACATGAAAATGCAGATGGAATCTGAGACAAAGTGTATCCTACTTTACATAATTTGTGTTTTCTCTCAGTCAATATTCCTTTCCTCTCCAAACTTCCATAAATGACAGAACAGGTGAATGTATTTTTATTTTATTGACTGTGTGGTGTAGTCAAGTTCAGAAAGGAATTCCACACTAAAGTCACAATTTGCCAGAATTCCATCAAAGCCAAGACAGAGAAATTCTAAGACCCAGAGCAGGGAACACTGATACTGAACAAAAGCAGTGGATCTTTTGCTCAATGTGCTCAAATGACCAATTTCTGAGACACTGTGATTCCAAAGAGAGAGTTTATTGCTAGCCATGAAGCAAGAGGTCAGATGGCATATCAACCCCATATTGTCTCCTTCTCTATTCTTTCTGCATTTCATTTTATAAACAATACAGTATTTAATTAATTTAATGACAGAAAACTCTCTATAGGCTAGATACAGATTCATTTTAGATCTTTATTTTTATTCATTTATTTTTAAAGATTTTTAATTATAGAAGTTGTATGTTCACAGAAAAATCATGTAACAAATAAAGGATTCTCACATACTCACATCCCTATTATCATCTTACATCAATGTGGAAACTTTGTCACAATTGATGAAAGAATATTACATTACTGTGTACTTTCCCCATATAGTATCCTATTATCAATACCTTGCATTAGTGGGGTATGTTTGTTATAATTCAAGAAAGCACATTTTAAATGGTATACTATTAACTACAGTCCATCATTTAAAACAGGGTTCTCTGTGTTGTATAGAACCATGTTTAACCTATTAAGTTTTATTCTAGTAACAAATGTATGATCTACAATCAACCCTTTTTAACCACATTCCCATATATAATTCAGTGCTGCTAATTACACTCACAACGTCACAATGTTGTGGTACAATCACCACCATCTCTTTCCAAAACTTTACAATCAACGTAAATAGAAACAGTGTACAAATTAAGCATTAATTCTCCATTGGCTATCCCAACTCAGTCTCTGGTAACCTATATTCTAGATTCTATCATTAGAGTTTTCATATCCTATTTCATAAGTGTGAATTCAAATAATAAATGCCCTTTTGTGCCTGGCATATTTCATTCAATACACTGTCTTCAGTGTTCATCCTTATTGTCTCATGAGCCAAAATATCATTCCTTTTTAATGCTGAATAATATTCTATGGTATGTATATATAATATTTTATTTATCCATTCATTGATTGATAGGTAATTGTGTTATTTCAAATTTTGACAACAGTGAATAATCCTGTTATGAACATCTGTGTGCAAATATATGCTCAAATTATTTGGGTAAATATGTAGTGAGGAATAAATGGGTCATATGTTAGTTCTAGAGTTAACTTTCTGAAGAACTGTCAAACCATCTTCCACTGTGGTACACCATTTTACCTTCCCAACAGCAAAGAATGAATGTTCTTATTTCACCACATCCTCTCCAACACTTGTAATTTTCTGTTTTTTAAATTGTAGCCATCATAGTGAGTGTGAAATGATATCTCATTTTTGTTTTGATTTGAATTTCTCTAATAGTTTATCATGTTGAGTATCTTTCACGTGCTTTTTCATCATTTGTATATCCTCTTTGGAGAAATGTCTATTCAAGCCTTTTGTCCATTTTTAATTGGGTTGTTAGTATTTTTATTGTTGAGTTGTCAGATTTCTTTATATATTCCAGATATTAAACACTTATTGGATATGTGGATTCCATATAGTTTCTCCTATTGTGTAGGTTGTCTTGTTACTACCATGTAAAGGTACCATGTACCTTTAATGAATTTTTTTTTCATTTTGATAAGTTCCCATTTGTCTATTTTTTTTCATTTGTTGCTTGTGATTTGCATATGAAGTCTAAGAAGACATTGCCTAATACAAGATTCTGAAGGTGCTTCCCTACATTTTATTCTAGGAGTTATATTGTTCTAGTTCTTGCATTTCAGTCTTGATTTTTCCAGTGTTAATTTTTCTATATGGTGAGAGATATGGGTCCTCCACGATTTTGCATATGGATATTTACTTTTCCCAGCAACATTTTCAGATGAAACTATTCTTTTTCAATTGAGTGGAATTGTCTGACTTGTAAAAATCAATTTGCCATAGATGTGAGGCTCTATTTCTGAACCTTCTGCTCATCATTCATCTAATTATGTGTTATTGTGCCAGTACCCTGTTTGTGTTTTTTTTAAATAAATTTACCATTTTTATAAGCTTTAGTGTCAGGAAGTTTGAGTTCTCCAACTTCATTCTTCTTTCTCAACATGTTTCCTTTTTTTTTTTTTTTTCGCTATTTGGGGTCCCTTACACACTTAAAGCCATATGATGGTTGACTTTTCGATTCTGCAAAGCAAACTGTTGGAATTTTGATTGGGACTGTGTTGAATCTGAAAATCCTTTTTGGTAGTATTGACATCTTAGCAAAATTTTCTCTACCAATACATGAGCAATATCCTTCCATTTATTTAGATCTTTGATTTCTTTTAGCAAAGTTCCATAGTGTCCTATGTATAAGTCCTTTAAGTCCTATGTTAAATTTAGTCCTAGATATTTGATTCTTTTAGTTGCTATTGTAAATAGAATTTTTACTTGATTTTCTCAGATTGCTGATTACTAGTATATAGAAAGACTATGGAGTTTTACATGTTGATCTTTCACCCTGATGTTTTGCTGAAATAATTTATTACCTCAAGTAGATTTGTTTTAATTTATCAGGACTTTTTATATATAGGGTCATATCATCCACAAATAGTGAAATTTTACATCTTCTATCCAATTTGCATGCGTTTTATTTCTTTTTCTTGCCCACCTGCCCTGGTAAGGTATTCAAATTCAAAGTTGAATAACAATGGTGACAATGACCATCTTGGTGTTGTTCCAGATCTTAAAGGGAACAATTTAATTCTTTCACAATTATGATGATAGTAGTGTGTTTTTCATATATGTCACATTGAGGAAGTTACCTTCTATTCCTTGTGTTCTATGTATTTTATTAAGAAGGGGCAGTGGATTTTGTCTAATGCCTTTTCTGTGTCAATTGAGATGATCATGTGTTATTTTTCTATTGTTTTGTTAATGTAGAGCATTACATTAATTCATTTTCTTATGTCAAACCACCCTTAAATATCTGAGACAAAATCCACTTGGTCTTAGTGTATTATTCTCTTACTCTGCCTTTGGATACCATTTTCAAGTGTTCCATTGAGGATTGCTTCACCTATATTCATAAGAGCAATTGGTTTGTAATTTCCTTTCCCTGTAATACCTTTGTTTGGCTATGGTATTAGGGTGATGTTAGGTGCTTCAATTTCTTGGAAGAGTTTGAGCAGGATTGTAATCTATTCTTCTTAGAATGATTAGATTTCACCTGTGAAGCCATCTAGTCCTGAAATTTTATTAGTTGGGAGGTTTTTATGACTGAGTCAATCTTTCTTGTAATTATTTTATTGAGATTATCTGTTTCTTCTGGAGTCAGTACAAGTTGTTTCTGTGTTTCTAGGAATTTCTCTATTTCATACTTGTTGTCTAAATTTTTGGCATATAGTTGTCCATACCATCATCTTGTGATCTCTTTTATTTCAGTGCTGTGAGTAGTAATGCTCCCCATCTCATTTTTTATTTTATTTATGTCTTCTCTCTTTTTCCTTTGTCAAGCTAGCTAGTGGTTTGTCAGTTTTGTTGATTTTTTCCAGAAAAAACCCACAAATTTTGGTCTGGTTAATGCTCTCTATTCTTTATAAACACTGTTTTATTTATTTATGGTCTAATCTCTACCATTTCTTTCCTTTTGCCTGCTTTGATTGCAGTTTACTGTTCTGTTTTGTTTGTTTGTTTTTCTATTTTCTTCAGGTTTATAGTTAGGCCTTAGGTTTTCACTTTTTCTTCTTTTTTTTAACAAAAAGCATTTATGGAAATAAATTTCCTTCTCAGCACTGCCTATGGTGGACCCTATGAGTTTGATTTGTTTTATTCTCATTTTCATTTGTCTCAAGTTATTTACTGATTTCCCTTCAAATTTCATTTCATCCCAATCATTTTGACCCACACACATTTAAGAGTGTGTTATTTAACTTCCATATATTTGTGGGTTTTCCAATTCTGTTCCTGTTATTGATTTCCCATTTAATTTCATTAAGGTCAGAGAGGTTTTGTATAATTACAGCCTTTTAAGCATATGAAGACTTGTTTTTTGACCCAACGTGTGGTCTATCCTGGAGAATGAGCCATGTACATTTGAGAAGAATGCATATCTTGCTATTGTGGAGGTACAATGCTCTGTATATGTCTAAGTCTGGTTTGTTACCATATTATTCAAATTCTCTATTTCCTTACTGATCTTCCATTTAGATGTTCTATTATTGATGAAAGTGTATTGAAGTATCCAGTATTTATTGTAGCAGGATCCATTTCTCCTGTCATTTTGCTAATGTATGCCTAATGTATTTTGGGACACTGTGGTTAGGTGCACAAATATATATGATCCTTATTTCTTCTTCATGGATTGACCATTTATTAATATATAGTGTCCATCATTGTCTTTAAATCTTTTAAATTGATGTTAAAACTTCCGTTTAATGTCTATTTTGTCAAATGTTACTATAGTTACCCCAACTCTTTATTTGGCTACTATTCACATGGAATATCATTTTCCATCCTTTCACTTTCCACCCATTTGTGTCTTTGGGTCTAAGGTGAGTCCCTGATAAACAACATATATTTGGATCATGCTTTTTATCCATTCTGACAATCTGCATCTTTGGGGAGTTTCATTCATTAACATTCAGTGTTATTAATATAAAAGCATTACTTACTTTGGTCTTTTCCTTGTTCAATTGTATTCTGACTCTTTTAACAAATAATGAGTTATATATTGAGGGTACAGTACTATTTGGTTTTGCATTTACTCTTTAAGTTACTTTTTCTGATGATTTTCATTTCTTCACATATTTCCAAGCCACATTCTCCTGTTTTTTCCTTTCAATGTGTGAAATGCCTTTTACTAATTTTGTAGGGCAGATTTTTTTTATGAACTCTCTCATTTTCCTTTTTTTGCCATGAAGATTTTAAATGCTTCCTTATTTCTTTTTTAATGCAACTTTATTTTGATATATTTATATACCATATAATCCATCAAGTATACAATCAATGGCTCACAGTATCATCACATAGGTGTGAATTGATCACCATTATCAATTATAGAACATTTTTATTACTCCCAGAAAAAAGAAATAGAAATTAAAAACACCCAAAACATCCCATAACCCTTATCCCCCCTATTCTTTTATAGACAGTTTTATCCACATGTGATACATTCCATCCTAAGGGTACAGTCAGTGGCTCTTGCTAAAATCACATAATTATGCATTCATGACCACTGTTCATATGAAAACATATTCATTACTTCTGAAGGAAAAATTCTAATACCCATTATATCCCTGTATTATTGACATTTATCTTTGGTATAATGTCTTTCTTACAATTAATGAAAGATTATTACAATATAACTGTAAACTATAGCACATATTTTGCATTAATTGTTTTTCCCCTATGCACCCTTTATTAACACCTTGTTATAATGATGTATGCTGTTTCTAGCTCATATAGGAACTTCTGTATTTGTAAAATTAATCACCTTCATTGTTCACTGTATGTTTCACTAAGTTATACAGCTCCAGTTTTTATCCTCCATCTTTCCTTCTGATGGTATGTATGACCCTAGCCTTCCTCTTTCAACCATACTGACACTCACCTTTGTTATTTACACTTACAGTACTGTGCTGCCACAACACAATAAAGTGCTCTCCATTTCTGAACGTTTGAAATCAACCTTATTATTACATTCTGTATTTCTTAAACATTGATTTCCCAATCTCTGCCCTCTTTCTATCTCCTGATAACCTCTGCCCTCAAATTAACTCTCAGAATTTGCTCATTATAGTTGGTTCAAATTAGTGAGACCATACATTCATCCTTTTGTTTCTGGCTTATTTCACTCGACGTAATGTACAAAAAGCTCATTCATGTCATTGCATTTCACTTCTTCCTGCAGCTTCACAATATTCCATTGTATGTTCACCCTTCCACTCATCAGTCATTGGACACTACAGTCACCTCCATCCATTGGCAATCATGAAAAAATGCCACCATAGACATCAGTGTGCAAATGTCTAGTCATGTCTGCTTCCAGTTCTTCCAAGTATATACCTAGTAAGACGGATGCTGGATCATATGGAAATTTTAAATGTAGCTTTGTGAGGAACCAAAACATTGCCTCCAGAGCAGCTCCACAATTCTACTTCTACAACAACCATGAATAGGTTTCTCCACATATTCTCCATCACTTGCAGTTCTCTGTTTATTTTTAAATGGTTTTATTCACACACCATACAATTCATCCTAAGTGTAAAATCAATGGCTCCTCGTATAATCACAGTTATGCATTCACCACCATGATCTAAATGAGAAGGTTCCCATTTTTTCTGAAAAGAAAGAAGAAAAGAAAAAAATCCCATACCCTTCCCTTATATCATCTACTATTGTTATTTAGCTTTGGCATAGTGTCTTCCTTACAATTAATGAAAAAATATTGCAATGTAACTGTTAACCATGGACCTTTTTGCATTAAATGTATTTTCCATATATATCATCTCATCTTAACATCTTGTAATAATTATATTAATTTTTATAGTTCATGTAAAAACTTATTCTTATATTTGTGCAATTAGCCACCACCATCATCCACTCTAAATTTTGCTAAGGTATGCAGTTACAGTTTTTATCCTCTAGCTTTCGTTCTGGTTACAGACATGTCCCTAGCCTTCCTCTTTCAAACATATTCAAACTCAGCTTTATCCTTTATATTTACAATGTTGTGCTACAATCATGCAGTACTGTACTACCCATTTCTGAACCTTTACATTCAATCTTATGCTACATTCTCTACTCTTAAGTGTCTATTTCCTGATCTCTACCCTCTTTCCATATCCATATCATCTTTGCTCTCTAACTTAACACTCAGTTTGCTGTTTGTAATTCATTCATATTAGTGAGACCATACAGTATTTGTCATTTTGTTTCTGGGTTATTGAACTCAACATAATGTCCTCAAGATTCATCTACATGGTTGCATGCATCAAGATGTCATTCCACTTGCAGCTGCATAAATATTCTATTGTAAGTATACACAGCAGTTTGTTTATCCACTAAGTTGATTGATATATGGACTATTCACATCTACTGGCAAACAAGAACAATGCTGTTATATAATCAGTGTGCAAATGTCTATTCATGCCCCTGCTTCTAGTTCTTCCATGTATATAACTAGTAATGGGATTGCTGGGTCATATGGCAATTCTGTACTTAACTTTTTGAAGAACAGTCAAACTGTCTTCCAGAGCAGTTGCACCATACTGCATTCATACCTAGAGAAAATATATGTACCTGTTTTTCCACATACACTCCATCACTTGTCATTTTCTGGTTTTTTTGTTTGTTTGTTTTGTTTTGATAGTGCTCATTCTATTAGGTGTGAGATGGTCTCATTGTGGTTTTGATTTGCATTTCATTCACAGCACCTAAAGTTGAGCATTTCTTTATATTCCTTTTAGCCAATTGTATTTTCTCTTTGAAACAATATCTATCCATGTCTTTGCCCACATTTTAAATTAGATTGTCTGTCTTTTTCTTGTTGAATTGTAGGATCTCATTATACATTCTGGATATTAAACCCTTATCAGAAATATTTCTGAACATAGTCTCCTTTTGAGAATGCTGCATTTTTACTTTCTTGACAATGTCCTTTGATGCACAAAAGTACACAATTTTGAGGAGATCTCATTTATCTATTTCACCTTTCATTGCTTACACATTAGGTATAAGGTCTAGGAAAACACTTACTAACACAAGATCTTAAAAGTATTTCCTGAAGTTTTCTTCTAAGTTTTTTATGATCTTTTTCTAATTTTTAGGTATTTGACCCATTTTGAGCTAATTATTGTATAAGGTATGAGATAGAATTCCTCTTTCATTATTTTGGATATAGATATCCAGGTCTCCCAGCACCATTTTTTGAAGAGGCTCTTCTCTCCCATTTGATTGGATTTGACTGCCTTATCAAAAATCAATTGTCTGTAGGTGAGAAGATCTATTTCTGAACTGTCGATTCAATTCCATTGGTAGGTATATCTATCTTTTTGCCAGTACCATGATGTCATGACAACTGTAGTATTGTAATATGATTAAAGTAAGGAAATGTGAGACCTCCAATATCATTTTTCTTTCTTAAGATGGTTTTTAGCTATTCAGGGAGTCCTGCTCTTCCAAATAAATTTGATTATTGGCTTTTCTATTTCTACAATGTAAGTTGGGATTTTTAATTGTATTGCATTGAATATATAAATCATTTTGTGTATAAGGACATTTTAACTATATTTAGTCTTCCTATCCATGAACACGGTATGTCCTTCCACTTATTTATGTCCTCTTTTACTTTGTTTAGCAATTTCTAGAAGCTTTCAGTGTTTAGGTATGTTTTGGACCTGGCTAAATTTATACCTAAATATTTCATTATATTGGTTACTATTTTAAAAGGAATTTTTTTCTTGATTTCTTCCCTATGTTGCTCTTTACTATGTAAAGGGGCACTACAGATTTTTGCATGTTGATCTTGTACCCTGCTACTTTGCTCTATATATTTATTAGCTCTAGTAGCTTGGCTGTAGATTTTTAAGGATATTCTATATATATGATCATGTCATCTGTAACACTGAACGTTTTCCTTCTTCCTTTCCAATGTGAATGACCTTTGTTTCTTTTTCTTCCTAATTTCTCTAGGTAGAACTTCCTGCACAATATTGAATAACAATGGTGACATTAGGCATCCTTATCCTGTTCCAGATTTTAGAGGGAAAGTCTGAGTAGGATGTTAGCTGTGAGTTTTTCATTTGTTCTCTTTATCATGTTGAAGAAGTTGCCTTCTATTCCTATCTTTCAATAGTTTTAGTCAAGAAAGGATACCAAATTTTGTCAAAAGCCTTTTTGCATCAATGGTAATGGTCACGTGTTTTTTTTCCTTCAATTTGTTGATAAGGCATATTACATTAATTGATTTTCTTGGGTTGAATCAACCTTGCATACTTCGAATAAAACCCATTTGGTCATGGTGTATAATTCTTTTAATGAGCTGCTGGATTCAATTTGCAAGTACTTTGTTGAGGATTTTGCAAATCATTAGATGTTTTGGTAATTTTCTTCCTGTTTCTTTGACTGGCTTTGGTATTATGGTGATATTTGCTTCATAGAATGAGTTAGAGAGATTTCCCTCCTCTTCAGGGTTTTGGAAGAATTTGATCAGGATTGGTCCTAATAATTCCTGGAATGCTTGGTAGAATTTACACATGAAGCCATCTGGTCCTGGACTTTTCTTTCCTCGGAGGCTTTTGATGACTGCTTCATTCTCTTGTGAGTCACTTGTCAGGTCTTCTATTTCTTCTTGAGTCAGTGTTGGTTATTCATTTGTTTCTATGAAGTTGTCCAAGAAGCTATCTAAGAATTTGCTGTCTAGATTTTTTGTTTTGCTTTGTTTTGTTTTGTGGCATACAATTGCTCATAGATTCCTCTTCTTCTCTCTTTTATTTCTGTGGGGACCATTGTAATGCCCTCTCCCAGTTCTGATTTTGTTTATCTATAAACTCGTTTTTCTTTTTGTTCTAGCTCAGGGTCCATTGATTTCATTGACTATCTCTAAGACCAACTTCTTGTTCTGATGATTTTCTCTATTGTTCTTTTTTGCATCAATTTCATGTATATCTGTTTTCATCATTGTAATTTCTTTCCTTCTGTTTGCTTTGGGGTTACTTTTCTGTAGATCCCCCAGGTGTGCAGTTAAGTCCTTGATTTATGCTCTTTTTTAATTTATGGGTAAAAATTTCTCTTCAGCACTTCTGTTTCTGCATCTCTTATGTTTTTTTATGTGTGTTCCCATTTTCACTTGCCTTAAGATATTTACTGATTTCTCTTGTAATTTATTTCTTGAACAATGTTTTGTGTTGTTTAGCCTCCATGTATTTGCGAATTTCCTTGTTCTCCCCATGTTATTGATTTCCAGCTTCATTCTATTGTAATCTGAAAAAGTGTTTTGTATAATGTCAATCTTTCTAAATTTATTGAGACCTGTTTTGGAATGCAACATGTGGTCTTTATTGGAGAATGATAAAGGAGCACTTGAGAAGAATGTATGTCATGGATTTGGGGTGCAAAATTCTTTAAATGTCATTTAAGTCTAGCTCATTTATCATATTACTCAAGATCTCTGTTACCTTATTTATGCTCTGTCTCTATGTTTTATACAGTGATGAGAGTCATGTATTAATATTGTCAATAATTGTACAGATGCCTAAATCTCCAGGGTTCTCACTGTTTGTCTCATGTATTTTGGAACACTCTCCCTAGATGCATAAATATTTATGATTGTTATTTCTTCTTCATCAACTGCCCCTTATATTAATATATAGTTTCCTTCTTTGACTCTTTTAACTGTTTTTACATTTAACCTCTAATATGCCTGATATTAGTATAGCTATCCCCACAATTTTCTGGTTGCTGTGTGTGGAATATGCTCTTCCAACCTTTCACTTTCAACCTATATTTTTACTTGAGTCTATAGTGAATCTCTTGTGACAGCATATAGATGGATCCTGTTTTTTATACATTCTTCCAGTCTATATCTTTTGGTTGGGGAGTTTAATCCATTAACATTCAATGTTATTACTGTTAAGGCAATAATATCTTCAACAATTTTTCCTTTGCATTTTATAGGTTGTATCATTTTTTTCTCTTTTTACCCTTTTAGTTACTCTTAATGATAACCTTGATTTCTACACTCTCCTCCAAAACTCTGTCTTCTGTATTTTCCTATCAGCTTGTAGCACCCCCTTATTATTTCTTGTATAGTAGGTCCCTTGTTGATAAACTCTCTCAGAGTCAATTTGTCTGAAAATATTTTAAACTCTCCCTTATTTTTGAAGGACTGATTTGCAAGACAGTTTTTCTCTTTCAGTATCTGAAATATATCATATCACTGCTTTCTCACCCCCATGGTTTCTACTGAGAAATTTGCATGCAGTTTTATTGAGTATCCCTTGTATGTGATGGATCACTTTTGCTGCTTTCAGAATTCTCTCTTTGTCTTTGAAATTTAAAAATCAGATTAGTGAATATCTTAGAGTAGGTCTATTTGGATCTATTCTCTTTGTCATTGGTTGCACTTTAATTTGTTACATTTCATAATGGGTGGGGATTATTCAATGATAATTTACTCAATTATTCTTTCTTCCTCTTTTCCTTTCTTATCTTCTTCTGGACACCCACAACATGTATATTCATATTCTCAATGTAGTCATTCAATTCCCTGAGACCCAGTACAAATTTTTTCCATTCTTTTCCTTATCTGTTCTTTTTTGTGTTTTATATCAGATTCATATTCTCTAGATCACTGACCCATTCTTCTGGCTGTTCAAATCCACCATTGTATATCTGTGTTATATTTTTAAGTCTTCTATTTTGTCTTTCATCCCAGTAATTTGTATATTTTCACAAGCTTCTAGGTTATTCTTTATGGTCCCAAATTGTCTTTATATCCTTCATCTATTTTGCCACATTTCCCTTCAGCTCAATGAATTGTTTATTTTATTATTGCCCTGCATATAAGGAATGAGTTTTGAAATTGCCCTATTTATGCAGTTGTTTCACCACAAGGTTAAATCTTTCTCTCTCCTCTTCCTCCTGAGTGGATATTTATGATTTTTCTTTCATCCTTATATATATAGTTTTTCTGATAACAAAGCAGAGCAGATTCTGCTCAACCACAATCCCCTGCTGTTCCTTGTGGATGGGCATGCCTTGTGTTTGCCCAACCACATTTTTTTAACAATTCAATTTTATTGAGATATATTCACATATCATGCAGTAATACAAAGCATACAATCAATTGTTCACAGTACCACCATATACTTGTGTGTCCCTCACCAAAATTAATTTTTGAACATTTTCATTACCACACACACAAAAGTAATAAGAATAAAAACTAAGGTGAAAAGGAACAATTAAAGTGAAAAAGAACACTGGGTGTTTTGTTGTGGTTTTTTTTTTTTTTTGCCCCTGTTTTTGTACTCATCTATCCATACACTGGACAAAGGGAAGTGTGATCCACATGGCTTTAACAATCACATTGTCACCCCTCATAAGTTACATTTTTATACAATCATCTTCAAGGATTCTGGGTTGTAGTTTGATAGTTTTAGGTATTTACTGCTAGCTATTCCAATTCATTAGAACCTAAAAGTGGTTATCTATATTGTGCATAAGAGTGCCCACCAGGAGAAGGATCTAAGATCATGGGATAGAGAGGAGTGGAAGCCAAGTAGTCCCCCTGGAACAACTAAAAAGTAGAAATAACTAGTAAATAAGCCAGAATAATTGTGGGGGAACAAATGTAACTGTCCACTTATCATACACCAATCTGAATTGGGAGGAATCCCTGAGATCACAAGATAAAATCTCTGATTTAAAATAGTTTAACCAAATATTCCCAAGATATGACACTCTCTATGTTTTAAGTAAACATACTTCAATACCTTGAAATTTGGATAATGTTAATAAGAAGATTTTGATCAAACAATAAAAAAATTCATATGTATAATCTCTCTCCATATATCTATCATATATCTCTCTTTCTCTCCATATACCTATCCATTAATTTACCAAGATATCTATACCTACATCTATATCTTCATCTAAATCTTAATCTAATTCTATGATAATATGTGTATTTATATGTATATCTATATTTAAATCTATATATGGATATAGCCAATGTAGATATTTAAAGACATTTTCTGGTTTTCCTTAGTCTTGATTTGCAAGAGCTAAACACTGGGTAAATAAGACAAGAGTCATAAATTATCTTTTATATGAAATATGCTAGCTGTTTCACATACGCTATTTTACATTTAAAACATATCTGCAAGTAGGTAGAAAGCCAGGAATTGCATGGGCCAGACACTGCAAAGTAATTTGACTTTGGGCATACTTCCTACAACACTCATGAACACATGGAACAGCTGAGATCAGTGCAATCTGTAAGTTTTCATGGCCAGGAGACCTGCACCCCTCCCTGCCAGGCTCAGTTCCATGGGAAGAAGGGCCATCAGTGATTAGAATGAGGAGAGAGAACTGCCATTGTGGCCCTTAGCAGAAACTCATTCTACTGATTCAAACTCCAAGCACAGATAGACTGAGAACAGACACCAGAGAATCTGGGAGCAGCCAGCCCAACAGAGAAGAGATAGGGATAGCAAAAACAGCAAGGAAAATACAAAAATAAAAGCAGAGAATTTTGGGAGTTCTGGTGAAAATAGAATGGGGAAGGGCAGAGCTCAGGCAGAGTCAGACTCATATGCAAACCCAGAAGATGAGTTTCTTTGTCTGAAAAACCAGTTTCTCTGCTCCCTGGATCATTTCTTAATGGCCCTAATCTCCTTTTCTCTTAGCATTTCAATAGCCCATTAGATCTGCAAGGAGGGCACTTCCCTTTCCTTTTTTAATATCTTTTTCTCTTTTTCCAAAACAGTTACCCTGAGAAGCCCAATACAGAAAGCCTCAAAGACTTGGAATTTGGGCAAGTAAAAGCAAGAGCAGAACTGAGAGAGCTCTGAGACACAAGGCAATAAGTCCAGTGGCTGAGAAAATTCACTAAACACCACAACTTCCCTAGAAAACAGGGGGATCCCTTCACAGCCATCTTCCTGGTGGGCAGGGAACATTTCTGTCAGGCAACAGCTCCACAGCCCAGAGCTGCCCAGGACAAGCCAGTGTGATGGTAAGTGTTTCCAACAACACATGCACACATCACAAAATTTTGAGTGCACTTTAGCCTTTCCCACACCCTCAGCTGGTTGTCTCAAAGTTGGGAAGACAGAGCAGAGTGAATTAACATGCCCCACTCAGCCATTCTCTCAACAGATTGAGAAAGTCCCAACACAGCCCTGCAGCCCAGAACTGCCTTGGGGGGATGGTGCTCATCTGTGGCATAGCACAGTCACCCCTCAACAGAGGACATGGGGGTGCACATCCTGGAATAGGGACCCACACACAAGTCTCAGGGGTCATACAGCAATACCAAGGACTTGTGGGTCACTGGCAGAGTCAAACTATGGTGGCACTGAACTGAAGGATTAGACAATTGCACCAGCTTTAAATCTCCAAGAAAACCAGGGAAATTTGATTGCTAGAGCCAATCACTCTCCCTGATGTCCCAGAAACAATCCCCAAATACAGGGTGGGCAACACCAACCAACACACAAGCTTGGTACACCAATTGGACCCCACAAGACTCACACCACCACTCATCACATAAAGTGGGGGTGCTGGCTTAAGGGGAATAGGTAGTTCACAGATGCTACCTCCTGATTAGTTAAAGTGTACTCCATGAAGCCATAGAACTGACAAATTAGAGATGAGGGTTGTAATCAGTCTAGAAATCCTAAAAGAACCATAACAAGTTAGGCAAATGCCAAGAGACCAAAAACAACAGAACATTTTAAAGCATATGAGAAAACCAGATGATATGGATAACCCAAGCCCAAGCACCCAATTCAAAAGATTAGAGGAGACACAGTACTTGGAACAATTGATCAAAGAACTAAAGATGCACAATAAGACCATGGCACAGGATATAAAGGACATGAAGAAGACAATGACACAGGGTATAAAGGACAAGAAGAAGACCATAGAAGAGCATAAAGAAGAAATTGCAAGAGTAAATAAAAAAATAGATGATCTTACAGAAATTAAAGGAAATGTTGACAAAATTAAAAAGATTCTGGATACTCATAGTACAAGACTAGAGGAAGTTGAATAATGAAACAGTGACCTGGAAGATGACAGAGAGGAAAATAAAGACCAAAAGAAAGAATGGGGAAAAAAAAAAAAAACTCAAAATGGACATCAGGGATATGATAGATCATATAAAACATCCAAATATAAGACTCATTGGTGTTCCAGAAGGAGAAGAGAAGGGTAAAGTTCTAGGAAGAGTATTCAAAGAAATTGGGGAAAACTTACCAAATCTAAACACCATAAATACACAAAACATAAATGCCCAGTGAACTCCAAATAGAAAAAATCCAAATAAACCCACTCTGAGACATATCCTGATCACACTGTCAAACACAGAAGAGAAGGAGTGAGTTCTCAAAGCAGCAAGAGAAAAGAAATTCACCACACACAAAGGAAACAGCATAAGATGACTGTGGATACTCAGCAGCCACAATGGAGGTGAGAAGGCAATGGCAAGACATATTTAAAATTCTGAGCAAGGAAAATTGCCAACCAAGAATTCTTTATCCAGCAAAACTCTCCTTCAAATTTGAGGGAGAGCTTAAATTTTTCATAGACCAACAAATGCTGAGAGAATTTGCTAACAAGAGACCTGCCATAATTGAGATACTATAGGTAGCCCTAACAACAGAGAAACAATGGAAGGAGAGAGAGAGATGGAGAAAGGTTCAGTACCTAGGAGATTAAGTATGGGTATTTAAAGGACATTCATACAGAGAGGGAAAAATATATATGACAAACATAAACCAAAGGATAAGATGGCTGATTCAAGAAATGTCTTCACAGTAATAATGTTGAATGTAAATGGATTAAACTATCCAATTAAAAGATACAGAGTCACAGAATGGATCAAAAGAATGAACCATCCATATGTTGCATAGAAGAGACTCATCTTAGACACAGGGATACAAAGAAATTGAAAGTGAAAGAATGGAAATAATATTTCATGCAAGCTACAGCCAAAAGAAAGCAGGAGTAGCAATATTAATCTCAGATAAAATAGACTTTAAATGCAAGGATATAATGAGAGACAAAGAAGGCCACTACACACTAAAAAAGGGACAATTCAACAAGAAGAAATAACTGTCATAAATATTTATGCACCCAATCAAGGCGCCAAAAAATACCTGAGAGAAATACTTGCAAAACTAAAAGAAGCAACTGATCTTTCCACAATAATTGTGGGAGACTTCAACACATCACTCTCACCTATAGATAGATCAACAAGACAGAAGACCAATAAGCAAATTGAAAACCTAAACAATCTGATACATGAATTGGATTTAACTGACATATATAGAATATTACATCACAAATCACCAGGATACACATTCTTCTCTAGTGCTCACAGAACTTTCTCTAGAATATATTATATGCTGGGACATAAGACAAGCCTCAATAAATGTAAAAAAATTGACATTATTCAAATCACATTCTCTGACCACAATGGAACAGAATTAGAAGTCAATACCCATCAGAGACTTGGAAAATTCACAAATACCTGGAGATTAAACAACATGTTCCTAAACAATCAATGGGTTAAAAAAGAAATAGCAAGAGAAATTGCTAACTATATAAAGACAAATGAAAATGAGAACATGAGATACTAAAACCTATAAGATGCAGCAAAAGTGTTACTGAGGGGGAAATTTATAGCACTAAATGCATATATTAAAATGGAAGAAAGAGCCAAAATTAAAAAACTAATGGCTAACTGAAGAAGCTGTTAAATGAACAGCAAACCAATCCTAAACCAAGTGCAAGAAATGAAACAAGGATTAAAGCAGAAATAAATGACATAGAGAAAAAAAAAAAAAAACAATAGAGAGGATAAATAAGACCAAAAGTTGGATCTTTGAGAAGTTCAAGATTGACAAGCCCCTGACTAGACTGATGAAATGAAAAGAGGGAAGACCCATATAAAAAAAATGAATGAGAAAGGTGACATTACTGCAGATCCTGAAGAAATTTGAAAAAAATGTAAGAGGATACTATGAACAACTGTATGCCAACAAACTGGATAATATAGAGGAAATGAACAATTTCCTGGAACTATATGAAAAACATAGACTCACCAGAGAAGAGACAGTAGACCTCAACCAAACAATCACAAGCAAAGAGATCCAATCAGTCATCAAAAATCTTCCCACAAAGAAATGCCCAGGGCAAGATGGCTTCAGAGGGGAATTCTACCAAACTTTCCAAAAAGAACTGACACCAATATTACTTAAACTCTTCCAAACATCAAATAAAATGGAATAGTACCTAACTCATTTTATGAAGCTAACATTAATCTGGTACCAAAACCAGGCAAAGATGCCACAAAAAAGGAAAACTACACTCCTATATCCCCAATGAATATAGATGCAAAAATTCTCAACAAAATATCTGCAAATAGAATCCAAGGACACATTAAAGAAATCATACACCATGACCAAGTGGGGTTCATTCTATGCATGCAAGGATGGTTCAACATAAAATCAATGTGTTATAACACATTAACAAATCAAAGAGAAAAATCAAATGATCATCTCAATAGACACTGAAAAAACATTTGACAAAATCCAATATCCCTTTTTGATAAAAACACTTCAAAAGGCAGGAATCGAAAGTGTTATTGTAAAAGCATTACTTTCTTCTACAATTTTGTCTTTTGGATTTTATATGCCATGTCTTATTTTTTTCTTTCTCTCCTTTTACCATTCCTGATAATCCTCATTTCTACACTCTTCTCCAAACCTCTCTCTCCTGTCTTTTCCTATCAGCCTTTAGCATTCCATTTAATATTTCTTGTAGTGCCAGTCTCTTGTTCACATACTCTCTCAGTGTCTGTCTGAAAATATTTTAAACTCTCCTTCAATTTTGCTGGATATAGAATTCTTGATTGGCAGTTTTTCTCTTTCAGTATTTTAGATATATCATCATAACACTATTTTCTCACCTCCATGGATTATGCAGATATATCTGTACATAATCTTATCAATCTACACTTGTATGTGATGGATTGTTTTTCTCTTGCACTTTTCAGAATTCTATGTCTTTTACATTGGAAAGTCTGACCAGTAAGTGTCTTGGAGGATGTTTACTTGGATCTATTCTGTTTGGAGTATGTTGTATTTCTTGAATCTGTAATTTTCTATCTTTCATAAAAGTTGGGAAATTTTCAGTGAATATTTCTTCTGTAATTCTTTCTGCCACTTTTCCTTTCTCTTGTACATATGGTACACCATGAAACATATGTTTGTGTACTTCATGTTGTCACTCACCTCCCTAAGACCCTGCTCATATTTTCCACTCTTTTCACCACCTGTTCTTTTGTGTGTATGAATTCAAATGTTGTGTCTTCCAGTTCACTGATCCTTTCTTCTGCCTGTTCAAGTCCACTGTTGTATCTCTGTTTTTCTTCTCCTCTTGTATGCCCTTTATTCCCATAAGTTCTGCCATTTGTTTTTCCAAGTTTACAAATTCTTTATGGTCATTCAGTGTCCTCCTTGTATCCTTCATCTCTTATGCCATGCTTTCCCTCATTTCATTGAGTTGATTTTTGAATTGATTTATGGGATTTGTTTGGACATCTTTAATTAGTTCTTCCCTCAGTTCATTGAATTGATTTGGCATTATTTGTCTCAGCTCCTGTATCTTGTTTGAACTCTTCATTTATTCCTTTGGCTGGTCCATAATTTTGTGTTTCCTAGTATGTCTCATTATCTTAAGCTGTTCCACTTGCTCCATGCTAATTAATATACCATGCATGGCTGGTCACTGGAGACCCCAAGAACACTGTGTCATACAGTTCCTGGCTAAGTAACAGCTGCCCTAGAGGAGTGACTAAATTCTGCACCTCCCAACTCCACCATCTTGCCCCCAAGTCCTTTATGTTTTACTCCAGGGTCATAGAAATCATTAGGTGTTTCTCTTCCATAGATTTTTTGATGGTGGAGAATATATGCGATGTTTTACAGCTACTGTTGTATGCTTTAGAGTGAGTAAAAAGAAGAGTTTTCCACATAACTCCTTGCTCCCATAAAAGCACAAGCATTAGAGGAAACTAGTTTGTTGTTGTAGAAATGGATCAGCACAATTTGTTAGTCTATGATTTTAGCATAATTTACAAGGGATGAGGAATAGAAGAGGTTGGAAAATTTTAGAAATTCAAAATGAAACTTTATTTCTGCATTGATCTTAATCTACCAATTTGCAGTTTTTTACTTTAGCATGACTGTTGATTCCCCAGGACAGGATGGTTTGTGGGTGTTTCTGATGATATGAATGGTAGGAAGAACTACATCTTCTATACAGCTCATATTGTGTGGCTACCCTGGAATGTAGGTGTAAAAGGCTGCCCCTCTCTATTTTGGGCCTTGGAGGGAATGATACCAGGATGTTCTTGGCTAAACTTCAACAGGCATGATGCAATAAATGCCATTTCATTAAAAGCATCTGGTTTATTGGACATGATTAGGAGTAAATTTTCCTGGGGAAGATATGGTCATTTTGGCTTTGCTATCCATGGACTTGGATGAAATCATAGCACATAGCAGTGAGGAGGATGATGCTCAAACATTGTTTTCTGCCTGGGTATAGGGTCTCAGATGCAGAATCCCAAGGCAGAAAGATTTCCAAATCCTCCTATTGTCTGAGAGGAGGTGGAAAGGCTTAGCAAAAAATAGGTCATTAAAACTGCCCCTCTATCTAGTTCACAACAAAATGATATACATATATATGTGTACATATATATACACATATATATGTGTATATATACACATATATACATGTGTTTATGATATATATATATGTTTCCTGGAGACTGTGGGTTCAATTTCAGCTCTGCCTGTCCCATACCTTGCAGACACTTAAGTCTTTGATATTTGTGGAGATATTTCTGAGATATTTCCATTGATTTTTATTTTCCTGCTCCTGCACCTTCCTCTCTCTTCAGGTAATTTAGACAATCTGAGCTGCTTCTTCAAAATGAAATCCAGTGTATATATGGATGGAGATATGATTATTGCCATTTTTCCCTTTATACATTTCTAACAGACTAGAGGATCACTGAGCCTAGCAAGGAACTCTATTTCTAGCAGTAAGTGTGTTTTTCATTTATTTTCTGCTTAATTGTTATGATGAATGTTTTCTAGGAAATTTGCAGATGGCTCAATCAATGTACTCTGCATCTCTTGCCCTCCCTTTCCCATCTGTACCACCCACATCCCAAAATGTCCATAATTTACTTTACTTCTTCCCACTGGATGTTTTATTCTTTCAAAGGGAATGACAGTATTCTATTTTTCTTCCTTTCACTTCCCATGATTTCCTTTTCTAAGTGTGAGAACCCTCTTTACCACACTCCACTGTCTTGCCTCTTCTACTGGGCTTGGCTACCACATCAGTGGGTCAAATGCTATTCCTTAGGATCCCATACACTAGCATTTGGATTTGCTAAGAGATTGTAGAAAAATGTCTCATTCCCAAAGTCTGGGGTCTGCTAATGCTTCTTTCCTCATATGTATAATTGATATTCCCACAAAGATGCCCCTGGCATCTGGGACCTGCTTGCATGAAGAGGCTGCTTACTGGAGATATGTGGCTACTTTTGGAAATATCTCTATATCATAGCCTGCCAGGCTATACATAAGTCTGCTTGAGCTGCAAGCCAAGTCAGGAACACAAGATGAATAATCTGCAAGATATTTTCCACTCAAGTTTGATTCAGGTTCACTCGGACTTTTAAACTACCTCTGTTTTAGATTTCTCTAATGCCAGTTACATATCTGATGGTTAAATTAATAAATTGATGAAGCAAAATATCAGGGAATTTCAGCAGATAGTTTCTGCTAGTGTGATAAAAAGGGATTTTCCTGAATAAAGTAACTGCTTACAGCTTTTGTGAAAGTGCCAGGAAAACATGTTTTGCTAGCATTTGTGCCCATTTGTGACTCAGGATGGCAGTGTTAGCAATTTGAGAACTTTTCCTGATATATAGAGAGTTTGTTCTTATCTTTTATTCCTTTTTTATTTCCAGATGTTGGTCTGGTTGTCTTTTTTTTTTTTTTTTTTTTTTCATTTTTCCATTGGGTTATTTTTTATTGATTTGTAGGAACCCTTTTGTACATTACATATGTTTATATATTGTCAGGTGAGTTACTTGTGCTTTAACTTTGTTTATGGAATCTTTTGTTTTATTTTTTATTTTTTTATCATCATTTTATTGAGATATATTCACATACCACGCAGTCATACAAAACAAATCGTACTTTCGATTGTTTACAGTACCATTACATAGTTGTACATTCATCAACTAAATAAATCCCTGACACCTTCATTAGCACACACACAAAAATAACAAGAATAATAATTAGAGTGAAAAAGAGCAATTGAAGTAAAAAAGAACACTGGGTACCTTTGTCTGTTTGTTTCCTTCCCCTATTTTTCTACTCATCCATCCATAAACTAGACAAAGTGGAGTGTGGTCCTTATGGCTTTCCCAATCCCATTGTCACCCCTCATAAGCTACATTTTTATACAACTGTCTTTGAGATTCATGGGTTCTGGGTTGTAGTTTGATAGTTTCAGGTATCCACCACCAGCTACCCCAATTCTTTAGAACCTAAAAAGGGTTGTCTTAAGTGTGCATAAGAGTGCCCACCAGAGTGACATCTCAGCTCTTTTTGGAATCTCTCTGCCACTGAAGCTTATTTCATTTCCTTTCACATCCCCCTTTTGGTCAAGAAGATGTTCTCCATCCCATGATGACAGGTCTACATTCCTCCCTGGGAGTCATATTCCACGTTGCCAGGGAGATTCACTACCCTGGGTGTCTGATCCCATGTAGGGGGGAGGGCAGTGATTTCACCTTTCAAGTTGGCTTAGCCAGAGAGAGAGGGCCACATCTGAGCAACAAAGAGGCATTCGGGAGGAGGCTCTTAGGCACAACATTAGGGAGGCCTAGCCTCTCCTTTACAGCAACTGTCTTCCCAAGGGTAAAACTTATGGTAGAGGGCTCAACCCATCAAACCACCAGTCCCCTATGTCTGTGGTCATGTTAGCAACCATGGAGGTGGGGTAGGCGAATACCCCTGCATTCTCCACAGGCTCCTCAAGGGGGCACTACATCTTTTTTTTTTTTTTCCTTGTTTGTCTTTTTTCTTTTTTTTTTTAACTTTCCCTTCTTTTTTAAATCAACTGTATGAAAAAAAAGTTAAAAAGAAAACAAACATACAATAAAAGATCATTTCAAAGAGACCATAACAAGGGAGTAAGAAAAACACAACTAACCTAAGATAACTGCTTAACTTCCAACATGTTCCTACTTTACCCCAAGAAACTTACATAATATAGCAACATTTCTGTGAACTTGTTCCTACTACATCCATCAGAAATTAACAGACCATAGTCATTCCTGGGCATCCCCAGAACATTAAATAGCTTATCTGTTCTCCTTGGATTATTGTTCCCCCTTCCGTAGTTGCTCTCTACTGCTAGTTCCCCTACATTCTACATTATAAACCATTTGTTTTACATTTTTCAAAGTTCACATTAGTGGTAGCATATAATATTTCTCTTTTTGTGCCTGGCTTATTTCGCTTAGCATTATGTCTTCAAGGTTCATCCATGATGTCATATGTTTCACGAGATCGTTCCTTCTTACTGAAGCATAGTATTCCATCGTGTGTATATACCACATTTTATTTATCCACTCATCTGTTGAAGGACATTTGGGTTGTTTCCATCTCTTGGCAATTGTGAATAATGCTGCTATGAACATTGGCGTGCAGATATCTGTTCGTGTCACTGCTTTCCGATCTTCTGGGTATATACCGAGAAGTGCAATCGCTGGATTGAACGGTAACTCTATATCTAGTTTTCTAAGGAACTGCCAGACTGACTTCCAGAGTGGCTGAACAATTATACGGTCCCACCAACAATGAATAAGAGTTCCAATTTCTCCACATCCCCTCCAGCATTTGTAGTTTCCTGTTTGTTTAATGGCAGCCATTCTAACCGGTGTTAGATGGTATCTCATTGTGGTCTTAATTTGCATCTCTCTAATAGCTAGTGAAGCTGAACATTTTTTCATGTGTTTCTTGGCCATTTGTATTTCCTCTTCAGAGAACTGTCTTTTCATATCTTTTGCCCATTTTATAATTGGGCTGTCTGTACTATTGTCACTGAGTTGTAGGATTTCTTTATATATGCAAGATATCAGTCTTTTGTCAGATACATGGTTTCCAAAAATTTTTTCCCATTGAGTTGGCTGCCTCTTTACCTTTTTGAGAAATTCCATTGAGGTGCAGAAACTTCTAAGCTTGAGGAGTTCCCATTTATCTATTTTTTCTTTTGTTGCTTGTGCTTTGGGTGTAAAGTCTAGGAAGTGGCCGCCTAATACAAGGTCTTGAAGATGTTTTCCTACATTATCTTCTAGGAGTTTTATGGTACTTTCTTTTATATTGAGATCTTTGGTCCATTTTGAGTTAATTTTTGTGTAGGGGGTGAGGTAGGGGTCTTCTTTCATTATTTTGGATATGGATATCCAACTCTCCCAGCCCCATTTGTTGAAAAGACCATTATGACTCAGTTCAGTGACTTTGGGGGCCTTATCAAAGATCAGTCGGCCATAGATCTGAGGGTCTATCTCCAAATTCTCAATTCAATTCCATTGATCTATGTCTATCTTTGTGCCAGTACCATGCTGTTTTGGCAACTGTGGCTTTATAATAAGCTTCAAAGTCAGGGAGTGTAAGTCCTCCCACTTCGTTTTTCTTTTTCAGAGTGTCTTTAGCAATTCGAGGCATCTTCCCTTTCCAAATAAATTTGATAACTAGCTTTTCCAAGTCTGCAAAGTAGGTTGTTGGAATTTTGATTGGGATTGCATTGAATCTGTAGATGAGTTTGGGTAGAATTGACATCTTAATGACATTTAGTCTTCCTATCCATGAACATGGAGTATTTTTCCATCTTTTAAGGTCCCCTTCTATTTCTTTTAGTAGAATTATGTAGTTTTCTTTGTATAGGTCTTTTACATCTTTGGTTATGTTTATTCCTAGGTACTTGATTTTTTTAGTTGCTATTGAAAATGGTATCTTTTTCTTGAGTGTCTCTTCAGTTTGTTCATTTCTAGCATATAGAAACATTACTGAATTATGTGCATTAATCTTGTATCCCGCTACTTTGCTAAATTTGTTTATTAGCTCTAGTAGCTGTATCGTCGATTTCTCAGGGTTTTCTAGATATAAGATCATATCATCTGCAAACAATGACAGTTTTACTTCTTCTTTTCCAATTTGGATGCCTTTATTTCTTTGTCTTGCCGGATTGCCCTGGCTAGCACTTCCAGCACAATGTTGAATAACAGTGGTGACAGCGGACATCCTTGTCTTGTTCCTGATCTTAGAGGGAAGGCTTTCAGTCTGTCACCATTGAGTACTAAGCTGGCTGTGGGTTTTTCATATATGCTCTTTATCATGTTGAGGAAGTTTCCTTCAATTCCTACCTTTTGAAATGTTTTTATCAAAAAGGGATGTTGGATTTTGTCAAATGCTTTTTCAGCATCTATTGAGATGATCAATTGATTTTTCCCTTTTGACTTGTTAATGTGTTGTAATACATTGATTGATTTTCTTATGTTGAACCATCCTTGCATGCCTGGAATGAACCCCACTTGGTCATGGTGTATGATTTTTTTAATGTGTCTTTGGATTCGATTTGCAAGTATTTTGTTGAGGATTTTTGCATCTATATTCATTAGGGAGATTGGCCAGTAGTTTTCCTTTTTTGTAGCATCTTTGCCTGGTTTTGGTATTAGATTGATGTTAGCTTCATAAAATGAGTTAGGTAGTGTTCCATTTTCTTCAATGTTTTGAAAGAGTTTGAGTAAGATTGGTGTCAGTTCTTTCTGGAAAGTTTGGTAGAATTCCCCTGTGAAGCCATCTGGCCCTCGGCATTTATTTGTGGGAAGATTTTTGATGACTGATTGGATCTCTTTGCTTGTGATGTGTTGGTTGAGGTCTTCTATTTCTTCTCCGGTCTGTCTAGGTTGTTCATATGTTTCCAGGAAATTGTCCATTTCTTCTACATTATCCAGTTTGTTGCCATACAGTTGTTCATAATATCCTCTTATAATTTTTTTTAATTTCTTCAGGATCTGCAGTTATGTCACCTTTTTCAGTCATTATTTTGTTTATATGGGTCTTCTCTCTTTTTGATTTTGTCAGTCTAGCTAGGGGCTTGTCAATCTTGTTGATCTTCTCAAAGAACCAACTTTTGGTGATATTTATCCTCTCTATTGTTTTTTTGTTCTCTATGTCATTTATTTCTGCTTTAATCCTTGTTATTTCTTTTCTTCTACTTGGTTTAGGATTGGTTTGCTGTTCATTTTCTAGCTTCTTCAGTTGATCCATTAGTTCTTTGATTTTGGCTCTTTCTTCCTTTTTAATATATGCATTTAGTGCTATAAATTTCCCCCTTAGCACTGCTTTTGCTGCATCCCATAGGTTTTGGTATGTTGTGTTCTCATTTTCATTCATCTCTATATATTTAGCAATTTCTCTTGCTATTTCTTCTTTAACCCACTGATTGTTTAAGAGTGTGTTGTTTAACCTCCAGATATTTGTGAATTTTCTAAGTCTCTGATGGTTATTGACTTCTAATTGTATTCCATTGTGGTCAGAGAATGTGCTTTGAGTAATTTCAATCTTTTTAAATTTATTGAGGCTTGTTTTATGTCCCAGCATATGATCTATTCTGGAGAAAGTTCCGTGAGCACTAGAAAAGTATGTGTATCCTGGTGATTTGGGATGTAATGTCCTGTAGATGTCTGTTAAATCTAATTCATTTATCAGATTGTTTAGGTTTTCAATTTCCTTATTGGTCTTCTGTCTGGTTGATCTATCTATAGGAGAGAGTGATGTGTTGAAGTCTCCCACAATTATTGTGGAAACATCAATTGTTTCCTTTAGTTTTGCCAGTGTTTCTCTCATGTATTTTGTGGCACCTTGATTGGGTGCATAGACATTTACGATTGTTATTTCTTCTTGCTGAATTGCCCCTTTTATTAGTATGTAGTGGCCTTCTTTGTCTCTCAAAACATCCCTGCATTTGAAGTCTATTTTATCTGAGATTAATATTGCTACACCTGCTTTCTTTTGGCTGTAGCTTGCATGAAATATTTTTTCCATCCTTTCACTTTCAGTTTCTTTGTGTCCCTGTGTCTAAGATGAGTCTCTTGTATGCAACATATTGATGGTTCATTTTATTTTGATCCATTCTGCGAATCTATATCTTTTAATTGGGGAGTTTAATCCATTTACATTCAACGTTATAACCATGAAGGCATTTCTTGAATCAGCCATCTTATCCTTTGGTTTATGTTTGTCATATTTTTCCCCTCTCTATTAATATCCTTTATTGTACCCATACCGAATCTCTTTAGTACTGAACCTTTCTCCAAGTCTCTCTGTCCTGTCTTTGTTTCTCTGTCTGTAAGGCTCCCTTTAGTATCTCCAGTAGGGCAGGTCTCTTGTTAGCAAATTCTCTCAGCATTTGTTTGTCTGTGAAAAATTTAAGCTCTCCCTCAAATTTGAAGGAGAGCTTTGCTGGATAAAATATTCTTGGCTGGAAATTTTTCTCACTCAGAATTTTAAATATATCGTGCCACTGCCTTCTCGCCTCCATGGTGGCTCCTGAGTAGTCACTACTTAGTCTTATGCTGTTTCCTTTGTATGTGGGAATTGCTTTTCTCTTGCTGCTTTCAGAACTTGCTCCTTCTCTTCTGTGTTTGACAGTGTGATCAGTATATGTCTCGGAGTGGGTTTATTTGGATTTATTCTATTTGGAGTTCGCTGAGCATTTATGATTTGTGTATTTATGTTGTTTAGAAGATTTGGGAAGTTTTCCCCAATAATTTCTTTGAATACTCTTCCTAGACCTTTACCCTTTTCTTCCCCTTCTGGGACATCAATGAGTCTTATATTCAGACGTTTCATATGATCTATCATATCCCTAAGGTCCATTTCGATTTTTTCATTTTTTTTTCCCCTTTCTTTCTTTTATGCTTTCATTTTCCATTCTGTCATCTTCCAGGTCACTGATTCATTGTTCAACTTCCTCTAGTCTTGTACTATGAGTGTCCAGAATCTTTTTAATTTGATCAACAGTTTCTTTAATTTCCATAAGATCATCCATTTTTTTATTTAGTCTTGCAATGTCTTCTCTATGCTCTTCTAGGGTCTTCTTGATTTCCTTTGTATCCCGTACTATGGTCTCACTGTTCATCTTTATTTCTTTGAGTAGCTGCTCTAGGTGCTGTGTCTCTTCTGGTCTTTTGATTTGGGTGTTTGGGCTTGGGTTATCCATATCGTCTGGGTTTTTCATATGCTTTATAATTTTCTGTTGTTTTTGGCCTCTTGGCATTTGCTGAACTTGATAGGGTTCTTTTAGGATTTGTAGACCAATTGAAGTCCTTATCTCTAATTTATCAGATCTACAGCTTCGTGGAGTACACTTTCTCTAACTAACCAGCAGATGGCATCCACGAGCCTCCTGTTCTCCACAAGCCAGTTCTCCCCTGCTGAGCCTTTTTGGTGAGTGGGGCAGTGAGTCTTGTGGGGTCCAATTGGTGTACCAAGCTTGTGTGTGTAGTTGGTGTTGCCTGCCCTGTATATGGGGCGTGTTTCTGGGCAGTCAGGGAGGGGGGGTGGCCCTAACAATCAAATCCCCCTGGTGATCCTAGAGTTTTAAAGCTGCTGCAATAGTCTAATCCTTCAGTTCAGTCCTGCCACAGTTTGTCTCTGCCACTGACCCACAAGTCCTTCGTATTGGCGTATGGCTCCTGAGACTTGCAAGTGGGTCCCTCTTCCAGGCTGTGCACCCCGGGTCCTCTGTTGAGGGATGACTGTGCTATGTCACAGGTGAGTGCCGTCCCTCCAGGGTAGTTCTGGGCTGCTGGGCTGTGTAGGGAGTCTCCCAGTCTGCTGAAGTGATTGCTGAATGGGGCTTTGTTAATTCACACTGCTCCACCTTCCCAACTCTGGGACAATCAGCTGAGGTTGCAGGGAACGCTAATGTCCACGCCCAGTTTTGTGGTGTGTGCCTGTTATTTGAAGCACTTCCATCACACTGGGTTGTCTGGGGCAGCTCTGGGCTATGTGGCTGGAGATGGGCAGGAGTGTTTCCTGCCCACCAGGATGATAGCTGTGAGCAGACACCCCCCTTTTCTTGGGAAGTTGTGGTGTTTAGTGAATTTTCTCAGCCACTGGATTATTGCCTTTTGTCTCAGAGCTCTCTTAGTTCTGCTCTTGACTTCACCTGCCCAAATTGCAAGTCTTTGAAGCTTTCTGTATTGGGCTTCTTAGAGTAATTGTTTTAGAAAAAGAAGAAAGGATTAGAAAAAAAAAAAGGGTCCTCCTCAGAGATCTAATGGGTTATTGAAATGCTAAGAGACAAAGCAACCAGGGCCATTAAGGAAAGGTCCACAGGGCAGAGAGATCAGCTTTTCTTCAGGATTTGCATATGCGCTTCAGGGCCTGAGCTCTGCCCTTCCCCTTTCTATGTTCACCAGAACTCCAAAAATCCACCGCTTTTATTTTGGAGTTTTTCATGTTGTTTTTTTTTTTTCTATGCCTGTCTCCTCTCTGCTGGGCTGGCTGCTCTCAGATTCTCTGGTGTCTGGTCTCAGTCTATCTATGGTTGGAGTTTGGATCAGTAAAATGAGTTTCCGATAAGGGCTGCCACTGCAGTTCTCCCTTCTCCTTCCCGGAGCTGACAGCCCCTCCTCCCACGGGACTGAGCCTGGCAAGGAGGGGCGCGGGTCCCCTGGCTGCAAAAACTTACAGATTTCGCTGATCTCAGCAGTTCCACGTTTTCATGAGTGTTGTATGAAGTATGCCCAAAGTCAGATTGCTCTGTGGTGTCCAGTCCATGCAGTTCCTGGCTTTCTACCTACTTTCCTGGAGGAGTAACTAAAACATACAGCTCACCAGTCCACCATCTTGCCCCGCCTCCCCCTCTGCTTATTTCTTTTCCCTAATTTTCTAAAATGTAATTTGCACATTGTTATGTGTTATGTTTGCTATGCAAAAAATTCATCCTGACAGTTGCTGCTGATTGCTGTCTCTCAGCCAGTGTCAGGGCTGGAGGAATAGAGGGTGTTTGATTCAGGAATATTCTGGTCTGAATATCCTGTTCCAGGAGGTATGTTTGACATGTATGTCCCAGCTTGCTTTAAGGACCCTGTAAGTTGGAGGGAAACAGTTTGAATGCCATCATAGGAGGAGAAACCAAATGCTTTTCATCCTGTCCTCTGCTCTCTATTCAAATCACCACAGGGAAACATGCACCTTCGCAGATCTGCTCTTCTGAGACAGGTAGATAATAACCCTGACTCTTAATAGAACACACTTACAATTATATAAGGTTTTCTTACCTGGGCTGACTTATCCACTAGGCTCAAATGGCAGCATGTCCTGGGCTAACACAACTTTAGTGGATAAAGAAAATTTTTAATGTCCTTTAAAAGCAGAAGAAAAATGAATTTGGATCAAAGGAAATGTTTTGATATATAATATTAACATATTTGTCTTTATACCAAATCAATCATGAAATACAATGTTTATTGTTTATTTATGGAAGAGGCTGAGGAAGGCAAAAGTGTCTTATGCCCTGAAAGTCATAATGAAGCCCTGATCATATTCTTTGTCTTTCTGTGCAAAAATATGAGTATATTACAGGGGTGAGATCACTTTGTCATTGTTCCTCTTTAACTTGGTTTTCTTATAAAAAAAGGTATAAATATGTTTCACATAAATAAATTTCTAACTTGGTAATTCTTGTGCCTTCATAAAATTATAATATGAGGGCCAATATAATTTTAATCCAATACAAATTTTTGTATTTGTATTGGTTTCTCATATTTTGTTCCTCTAAGAAAAAAAAAATGAGCATAATACTAGATAGGTCTTCACACACTACACTGCAAAAACAATTAAATCTTTGGAAAAAATGGTTGAGTGCAATGCTATGTATATTTTAAAGACTTTTTAAGCATATAGTCCAGGAATGCACTAATTGATAACTTTCACTCCCAAGAAGCAGTGAATCTACTTCATTTACATTTCTTAAATAATTGGTCAAATTGACATATGAAAATGATAGCTCATTGATTATATTTGCATTTCTTTTATTAATAGCTGTATTGATATTTTCTTGTGTTAATTGATCTTAAGAATATGTTTGATGATTAACCCTTTATGCCTTTTGCCACTTTTCTATTCATTTATAGTCCTTTCCATTTTTAAATAAAATTGAAAACAAATTTTGGTTACTAAAAGCTCATTTTATCACTTTGTTACTTACTTTACATGTATTTTCATGTGGAATATTTAAGATTAAAAACAACATGAAATTTCTTGTACAGTAAATTCTAATCAAGTTTTCTCTTATTGTAATTTATGCCATGCCTCCCAATATACAGTTTTATAAATAGATGTGTTAAATCTTGCACTTTGTTTTTCTCTATGAAAAGTGGAAAGCTTTGGCCTCAGGTATGAAATAATTTACCTTGATTTTATATTCCAAAATAATTTACCTTCACCATTAATTATGCAATTCATTATTCCTCTACTGGTTTTCAATACCATTTTATAATGCTTGAAACATTTGCTTATACACAGATGGATTTTCTATTTTTATTCTGCCCTAGTGATGTACCCTCATCTTCTAGTGCTATTACCACACTGTTTAAAATATTGTGGCTAATTAATACTTGCAACTATTGATTCTGCTAAGTCAAATTCTCTTTATTTTCCTGAATTTTCCATGTTTCCATAAACTCTCTAGAGTTGTATTACCATTACCTTAAAAAATGAATTTTTTAAAAAAATTTGTATTCTAGTAACAAATATACAACTCAAAATTTTCCATTTTAGGCATATTCAGGTATACAATTCTGTGGTATTAATATTGTGCCACCCTCACTGACATATTTATCCCAATATTTCATCACCTCAAATAGAAATGCTACACCCACTAAGCAATAATTCCCCCTTCTGCTCATCCCTTGGAACATGATAAAATGTAATCTACTATCTGTGTTAACTTTTATACAAGTTTTGGTAGACTATTAACATTCTGTGATATTGTTTTGAAAGCTTTCATGTTCATCAATAGGGCTTTATCTTCTTGTCCACAGGAGCAGAGCAATGCTTGTTTTCCATATTTTTTCCTTAGCAGAATTTCTTGATTATATCATTTTAGTGACCTTTCAATCAGAATTGATCCTGTGTGTGCCAGTTGGATATGTTATGTCCCCCAAGGAAAAACCATGATCTTTTAATCCAATCTTGTGGAATATTGAGATTGGCTTGTTTCCATGGAGATGTGACATGCCAAAAAGTGAGTGACAACTTTGATTAGGGTGTGACCTCTGATTGAATGTTTCCATGGAGTTGTGACCCTGCCCATTCAGTGTGGGCTTGATTAGGTCACTGGAGTCTTACAAAGGGACTCAAAAACAGAAGGACTTCAGAGGAAGTGAGAGTGACATTTTGGAGAACAGCTGCAGCTAAGAGTACAAAATGCCCCAAGAGCAACATTTGGGAGAATGCAAATTTGAAACTCAACCTGGGAGCAAGCAGACACCAGCTATGTGCCTTCTGAGCTAACAGAGGTTTTCTGCAAACCAATGCCCATTCTTCAGGGGAGGTACCTGCTCTACTTTGCTAATGCTGCTGGAATGCAAAACACCAGAAATGGATAGAATTTATAAAAGGGGGTTTATTTGATTACAATGTAAAAGTCTTAAGGCCATAGAATGTCCAAGGTAATGCATCAACTATCAGGTACCTTCACTGGAAGATGGTCAGTGGTGTCTGGAAAACCTCTGTTAGATGGGAAGGCATGTGGCTGGCATCTGCCTTGAAGTTCTGGTTTCAAAATTGTCTTTCTCCCAGAATGTTGTTCTCTAGGCCGCAGCTCCTCAAAATGTCACTCTCAGTTGCTCTTGGGGTGTTTGTCCTCTCTTAGCTTCCCCAAAGCAAGAGTCTGCTTTCAACAGCCATCTTCAAACTGACTCTCATTTGCAGGTACTCTGTCAGCTTCTGTGCATCCTTCAAAGTGTCCTTTTTGGATATAGCAAGCTTACTTCTTCCATCTGAGTTTATATCATGCAGTAAACTAATCAAGGCCCACACTGAATGGGTGAGGCCACATCTCCATGGAAACTAGGCAATCAGAATCATCACCCACAGTTGGGTGGGTCACATCTCTATGGAAACACTCAAAGAATTACAATCTAATTAACACTGATAAATCTGCCCACAGATTGCATCAAAGATAATGGTGTGTGGGGGAGCATAATACATTCAAACCAGCACATTATCTAACTGTTGATGCCTTTCCTTGGACACTTTATGGCCTTAAGACTAACTTTGTAACCAAGTAAATCCCTTTATAAAATCCAATCCATTTCTGGTGTTTTGCATTCTGGCAAAATTTGCAAACTGGAACAGATTTTAGTACCAGAGAAGTGGGGTGCTGCTGCACTTTTAAATACCAAATATGTTGGAATGGATTTTTAAATGGATAAGGGGAAAATTCTGGAAGAATTATGAGGAACTTCATAGAAAAGGCCTAAATTCCTTTGAAGAGACTGTGGAAATATAAACTGTAAAGGTAATTCTGATGAGACCTTGAGCAGAAATGATGAAAGTGTCATTGCAAACTGGAAGGAAGGCAATCCTTGTTTTAAAGTGGCAGAGAATGTGGCAAAATTGTGTCCAGGTGTCAAATGGAAGGCAGAATTTTAATGTGATTAGCTGGGTTACTTAGCTGAGGAGATCTTCAGACTACAAGTGGAAGATGTAGCCTGGCTTCTACTTGAGGCTCATAGTTAAATGAGAGAGGACAGAGATAAGCTCAGAAATGAACTCTTGGGTACAAAGAAACTGATAGCAAAATTCTGAGCTTCCAGAAAGTGAGATCACAGAGGCTGCACACCCACATGAGGATTTAACCAAACATGGAAACTGACCACTATTTCAGTACAAGCTAGGATTGGAGATGGAGTTATCCCAAAAGGATTTGTGGAAAGTCCTATTTTCTGATGGTTTGACCCCTGGAAACTGTATGCCAAGCCTACATAATTTTTTTGAAGTCTGTATAAAGAGGCACTGCCAGTCTGGACTGGAGATAATGGAAAAGAGACATATTGAAGGAAATATCTCTTCAAAGACAGAGACTTACAGGTTGAGATCTGGAGTCAAGAGTTTTTGGGCAAGGAAAATGGAGCAGCCCATGTACATGGAAAGGTTGAATTTCCCCCAGAGGTGGAAGGTGTGCCTTCCACCTCAATTCTTAGGAAGAGTGCTGCTACCCCAGGCCCCAGAGAGGGTGGGCCGCATTCCCCAGGGGTTGGGGAGAGCCTGGTAACTACACCACTCTTTAGATAGGGTGGAGACTTCCCCAGAAAGGCGCAGTCAGGGTGGCACCCTGATGCTTGAGAAGAGTGGGGCAAAGATAAATGCAGCCTCCCCAATGTGTGGATATGTTGGTACACTCACCCTAGCATTTGGAGAGAAAAGGGCTCCCACAAGGGGCCTTGGAAAGCATTAGACTCCTGCTCTCTTAAGCCTGAAGGATAGATTGTTCTATATATGACTCCCAGATTTTGAAATTTAATGGAGTTTGCCCTGTGGGTTTTTAGAAGTCTTTTGGTCCCTTAAACCATATTTTCCTTATGTTTCTTCTTATGACAATGGGATGTCTATCCTATGATTGTCCCTCCTTTGTATTTTGGAAACAGATTACTTGTTTTAAATTTCACAGGTCCACAGCCAGAGAGGACTTTTGCCTTAGGACTGACCACACCTGTAACTGATTTTGGTGGGATCTTGTACTTACCTATTGTGACTGAAATGATTTAAGTTTTTGTGGTATTCTGATGAGATGAATGTATTTTGCATATGGAAAGATCATGTTTCTATGGAGTCCAGGGAGTGGAATGTGCCATTTTGGATATATTATGTCTTCCAAGAAAAAGCCATGATCTTTTAATCCAATATTGTGGGATATAGGGATCAGACTGTTTCTTTGGAGTTGTGACCCACCAAACTGTGACTTACACCTTTGGTTAGGGTGAACTCTGATTGAATGCTTCCATGGAGTTGTGCCCCCCCCCCCCATTCAGTGTGGGCCCAATTAGATCACTGGAGTCTTATAAAGAGTCTTACAAGCAGAAGGACTTCAAAGTAAGTGAGAGTGACGTTTTTGGATAGCAGCTGCAGCTAAGAGGGTACAAAATGTCCCAAGAGCAACATTTTGGAGAATGCCATTTTGAAACAACCTGGGAGCAAGCAGACATCAGCCACATGCCTTCTGAGTTAACAGAGGTTTTCTGGACACCAATGGCCATCCTTCAGTGAAGGTACCTGATTGTTGATGACTTACCTTAGACACTTTACGTCCTAATACTGTAACTTTGTAACCAATTAGACCCCCTTTATAAAAGCCAAAGCCATTTCTGGTGTTCTGCAAAATGGCAGCATTAGTAAACTGGAACACCATGATTATTTGCCTTTAGGACTTATTTTACATCTGTTGTGTACTCTTATTTTTCTTTAATGGTCTCCAACATATTACTCCAAATTATTTTAGACATATTTATTTCTTGTATTCTCTTTAATTTTCCCCTTTTGAGTTGAAGGTCTTCTTCACATTCTTTGATTCTTCCTATTTACTATTCAAGAAATTAAACTCTCATATTTTATCCCAGATTACATTTTTTACTATGTCTCCTTCTTTCTGTTTCTCTCTCTCTTCCCCTCTCCCTCTACCCCTGTCTCCATCTCTGTCTCTGTTTCTTTCTCTTTCTTCAATGAATTGCTCCTACTTTCTGAATCATTGGTATTCTAGTTTGCTAATGTTGCCAGAAAGCAAAACACCAGAAATGGATTGGCTTTATAAAAGGGAGTTTATTTGGTTATATGATTACAGTCTTAAGCCCCTAAAGTTTCCAAGGTAACACATCAGCAATCAGTTACCTTCACTGGAGGATGGCCAATGGTGTCCAGAAAATCTCTTTTAGCTGGGAAGACATGTGGCTGGTGTCTGCTCCAGAGTACTGGTATCAAAATGGTGTTCTCCTAGGACATTCCTCTCTAGGCTGCAGTTCCTCAAAAATGTCACTCTCTGTTGTTCTTGGGGCATTTGTCCTCTCTTAGATTCTCTGGAGCAAGAGACTGCTTTCAAGGGCCATCTTCAAACTTTCTCATTTGCAGCTCCTCTCTCAGTTCCTGGGCATTCTTCAAAGTGCCCCTCTTGACTGTAGCTCTTCTTCAAATTGTCACTCTCAGCTGCACTGATTTCCCTTTGTTTGTCAGCTCATTTCTATGGCTCCTGTGATTGAATTTAGACCCACCCTGAATGGGTGGGGTAACACCTCCATGGAAATTATCTAATCAGGGTTATCACCTACAGTTGGGTGGGTCACATCTCGATAGAAACACTCAAACAATTACAATCTAATAAACACTAATAAGTCTGCCCATACAAGATTACATCAAAGATAATGGCATTTTGGGGGACATAATATATTGAAACCCAAGCACAAGTTTGGTTACATCTGTGACCCTAGAATTTTTATGTGCTTGATTATTGTTTAATGTGTTGTCTTATTTGTTTACCACAATTTGTTATATAATGAGAACATTTTGTGGCTAAATGAACTAGATTCCAAACCTGTCTTCACTTTTGACAAGTTCATAGATGAGAATTTCTGTGGTTGGTCAAAGAATTTCTCTTTTCTGTTGGCTTTAATTCATTAATTGATTCCAATGTAGAACTATCTTGGTGGACAAGTACTGAACTCAGTTTTACAATAATATTCTTTCTCTGCATTTAGTATGTAGAAAGTATGCAGAAAGTATGAAAATTAGTATGCAGAAAATTAGTATGAAAATTAGTATGCAGAAAGTATGAAAATTATATGTAGACATGTTTGTGTGTATGTATGTATGATATGCAAGTATGTAATAAATCAAGATTAACCATTATACACAATTCATATGTTGAATTTTTTGGTAAAACACTGAGAGAGGTTATATTGAATTCTGTTACTCTGGATTTTGTTATGTCCACTTGGCCTCATATTCCTAAAACTTTCTTTTATTTGTGATAGAAATTACTGACCATGTTGATGTTACTTAATTTATTTATTTACTTATTCTTATTGTGGTTGGATGTAGCTTTAGAAATCTAACCACTTTTAAATGTATAAATTCTGGATAATTATTTTTACAATGCTGTGATAATGCTTTTTATACCCTAGCTACTTTTTTTCTCCTTTATTTTTTTGCATAAGATAACTATGTATGTGTGTTTGTGTCTATTAATAGTTTCGTAGTAATCATTATTTTTGTGAATATTTTAATGCATATCATTGATAATCCCTGGTGTTTTTTCTTCTATGTTCAATTTTTTTATATGCTTTTTCTGCATGGAGTAGCACTGAATATTGAAAAAATTATTTAAATGATTATAGAGATATGAATGGCTTTGTCTCTGTGACTCTCTTTTATGCCTATCATCTGCTTATTTTTAACTCCAATTTTTATTGAGATATATTCAGACACTATATAATCCATCCAAAGTATACAATCAATATCTTACAGTATCATTGCCTAGATTTGCAATCATCACAATCAATTTTATATTTTCATTACTCCAAAAAGAAAAATAACAAATAGACATAAAGAAAACCAAAACACTCCACTTCATTTATCTCTCCCTAATATTGAACCCTAGCATTGATGTGGAACATTTGTTATGGTTGATGAAAGAACATGAAGATATTACAGTTAACTATAGTCCAAATTTTGCAATAGGTATTTTTGCCCATATACCACTGTTATTAGCTGTACAAGGGCCATACATTTCTGCCACTTCATGAAAACATTTATATATATTTGTAGTGTAATCATAACATCATCCACCACAATATTCACTGTTTTTGTACAATCATATATTTTATACTCTCTCTTTCCTGTGAGTGGAATACATGATTCTAATCAATCAATTTCAGACATATTTCCTTGCAATTTAGCAGTATTATCTATAATTCCAATAATGAGCTACTGTCACCTCTGTCCATTTCTAATCATATAAGTTCAGACTCATTGAAAATTCTGTACATATTAGACAACAACTCCCCATGCTTTAGCCTCATACTATCTCCTGGTATTCTATATTCTAAATTTTATGGCTATGAGTTGACATGTTCTAGTCAGTTCATGCTAGTGAGAAATCATACATTTGTCCTTTTGTTTCTGGCTTATTTCACTCAGCATTATGTCCTCAAGTTTCAACCATGTTGTCACATGCTTCAGGACTTCTTTCTTACTGCTGAGTAATATTGCATCATATATACTACTATGAACACTGGTGTGCAGATATCTGTTTGTGTCGCTGCTTTCAGATCTTCTGGGTAAATACTGAATAATGGAATTGTCAGGGCATGGGGCAATCCATATTTAGGTTTCTGAAGTACTACCATACTGTCTTCCACAGTGCTGTAACATTTAATGTTCCCACCAAGAGCGAATATGTTTTCCTATTTCTCCACATATCTCCAGCACTTGTACCTTCCTGTTTGTTTAATAGCAGCTCTTATAATACATGTCAGATAATATCTCATTGTGGATTTGCTTTACAATTTCCCTAATAGCAAGTGAAGATATGTACATTTTCATGTTTTTAAGCCATATGCATTTCCTCTTTGATAAAATGTCTATTCATGTCTTTTGCCCATTTTATAATTGGTATGTTTGCTTTTCATTTGGAGGTTGTAAGATTTATTTATTCTTGATATCAATCACTTATCAGATATATGGTTAGAAAATATTTTCTCCCATTGACTCAGCCACCTTTTCATCTTTAGGGCAAAATCCTTTGAAGCACTGAAGTATTCAATCTTGAAGAGGACACATTTATATATTTTTTATTTCATTGCTTGTGCATTGGGTTTATGGTCTAAGAGCCTTTTTCCTATCCCTAGGTCTTGAAAATGGTTCCCTGCTTTTTCTTTTAGGAGATTTATGGTACTTGTTCTTATATTCAGGTCTTTGATTCATCTTTGTTTAGGGTGTGAACTAGGGGTCTTCTTTCATTTTTTGCATATGGATATCCAGTTCTCCCAACATCAATTACTGAAGAGAGTATTCTGTCCCAGTTTAGTGTATTTGAGGACTTTGTCACAAATAAATTGACCATAGATCTAAGGTCCTACTTCTGAACACTCAACTTGATTACAATCATGCCAGTACCATGCTGTTTTGACCACTGGGGTTTTATACTCTCATTTCAAGTCAGGAAGTGTGAGTCTTCCTGTTTTCTTATTTTTTAAAAGATATTTTGGCTATTTGAGGCCTACTGCTCATCCAAATAAATGTGATAACAAGATTTTGTAACTCAGCAAATTATGTCACTGGGATTTTTATTGGTATTGCATTGAATTTGCATATGAATTTGAGTGCAATAGGCATCTTAGTGATATTTAGCCTTCCTATCCATGAACACAGAATGTATTTCCACTTATTTTGGATTTGTTTGATTTCTTTAACTGTATTTTGTAGTTTTCTATGTACAGGTACTTTACATCCTTGGTTAGCTTTATTCCTAGATATTTGATTATAATTTTCCTATTGCAAATATTTTTTTTTCTAAATTGCCCTCTCAGACAACTCATTAGTATTATATATAAACACTACTCATTTTGGCACATTGATCTTGTATACTGCCACTTTCCTGAATTCCTTTATTAGCCCAAGTAGCTTTGCCACTCTTGTCTGATTGAAGGCCTCACTAAACCATCCAATTGGTTGTAATGATGGGTGTTGTATACAAAATGCAGAGACTTAGTCAATGCAAGTTTTAACCAGTGCTTACTGGGAATTCCTGATTTATGTGGAATAATTGGAATCCCCAATCCCCATCATGAATGGGGTTCAACAAGACAGCCACATCTGCTGGCATAGTGTAGCACATGCTGAGCCAGTCAGTGCAGTATGTGTGCAGCCTTGGACATCTAAGGGCATAACAGACATATTATTGCTCATTCTTAGGAGGCTGAATGACACTTGTCCATCTAAGAAACTGGGGGAGGTTGACCACTCAGGCATCATGTACTAGTTAGCATGATGGAATCTCATTCAGTATTGGAATTAACCAGACAAATCACTCCACCAATAAAGAGTGGCCATGCATGACTACCTACAGAATCCTCCCAAAGATAGGATCATATCGTCTGAAAATAATAGAAGTTTTACATCTCTCTTTCAAATTTAGATGACTTCAATATTTTTCTTACATAATTTTTTCTACTGAGAACGTCTAGCAAAATGTTGAACAATAGTGATGACAGTGGACATACTCGTCCCACTCCAAATCTTAGAGGGAAGGCTTCAATTACTTTTCTTACCTAATTGTTTCTACCAAGATCATCTAGCAAAATGCTCAATAATAGTGATGACAGTGGGCATAGTTGTTCCACTTCAAATTTTAGAGTGAAGGCATTAAGTCTTTCACCTCTGAATATGATGTTAGCTGTGGGTTTTTCATATATGCCCATTAACCTATAGGGGAAATTTCCATCAATTCCTACTTTTTGAAGTGTTTTATCAAGAAAGGATTAATTTTGCCAAATGCCTTTTGTGCATCAATCAAGATAATCATGTGGTTTTTCCCCATTGCATTGATTAATATGTTATATTACATTAATTGATTTTCTTGCAAACCTGAAATAAAACATACTTGGTGTGGTGTATAATTCTTTCAATGTGCTGTTGGTTTTGATTGGCAATTATTTTGTTGAGGTTTTTTTATATTCATTATGGAGATTTGTCTTTAGTTTTTGTTTCTTGTAGTGTCTTTATTAGACTTGGGTATTAGGGTGATGCTGGCTTCATAGAATGAATTAGGTAGTGTTCCCTCTTCTTCAAGTTTTTAGAAATTTGAGCAGGCATGGTGTTAATTCTTCTTGGAATGGCTGGTAACATTCATATGTGAAGCAACCTGTTGCTAAACTCTTTTTGTGGAGAGGTTTTTGAGGATTGATTTAGTCTCTTTATTTGTTGACATCTTACATTTCTTCACAAGTCAGTTGAGGCTGTTCATGTGTTTCTAGGAAATTGTTCACCTCACCTAAGTTGTCTAGTTTGTTGGCATACAGTTGTTCATAGTACCCTGTTATGATCTTTTCCTACTTCATTAGGGTCCAAGGTATGGACCCTCTTCACATTTCTGATTGTATTTATTTGCATTTTCTATCTTTTGGCCTTTGTCATTCTAGCTAAGAGTTTGTCAATTTTATTGATATTCTCAAAGAAAACAACTTTGCATTATATTGATTATCTCCATTGGGTGTTTCTTCTCCATATCATTTATTACTTTCTACTCTGTCATTTATTTCCTTCCCCTTGCTTTAGGATTATTTTGTTGTTCTTTGTCTAGTTTCTCCAATTGTTCACTTAGGTGTTTGGTTTTAACTCTTTCTACCTTTTTGATGTAGGCATTTAGGGCTATAAATTTCCCTCTCAGCACCACCTTCTATGCATTCCAGAAGTTTCATTATGTTGTGTTCTCATTTTCAATCATCTCAAAATATTTATTGATTTCTCTTGTGATTTGTCTTTGACCCACTGATTGTTTAAGTCCATGTTGTTTAACCTCCATACCTTTGTGAAATTTCTGCTGATCCTGTTGTTATTGCCTTCCAGCTTAATCTATTATGATCAGAGAAATTGTTATGTGTCATTTCAATCTTTTTAATTTTATCAAGACCTTTTGTATACCCAAGTATATAGTCTATCTTGGAGAATGTTCCATGAACACTTCTGAAGAAACTATATCCTGCTGTTTTGGTGTGCAGTGATGTTCCAGTTTGCTAATGCTGCTCTTAAGCAAAATACAAGATATATATTGGCTTTTATAAAGGAGGTTTATTTGACTACAGAGTTATGGTCTTAAGACCATAAATTTTCCAAGGTAAGGCATCAACAAAGGGTATTTACACTGGAAAAAGGCCATTGGCATCCAGAAAACCTCTGTTCACTGGGAAAGAAAGTGGCTGCCATCTGCTTGCTCCAAGGTTGCATTTCAAAGTGGCATTCTCCAAAGTGTTGCTCTTGGGGCATTTTGTCCTCTCTTAGCTGTAGTTGCTCTGTGTATGGGCCTGTGTAGCTCTTTTTAAAGTACTCCAGTGATCCAATAAAAACCTACACATAATGGATGGGGCAACACCTCAATGGAAATAATCCAATGAAAGGTTTCATCAACAGTTGACTGAGTCACATCTCCATGGAACACTGAACCAATAGGTTGCAACCTAATCAACACTAATACATCTGCCCCCAAAAGACTGCATCAAAGAATATGGCTTTTTCTGGGGGACATAATATATACAAACCTGTACAAGTGATCTATATCATATTGTTAAGTTTCTCTTTTTCCAGTAAGGATTCTCTGTCTTTATAGTCTATCTATTGGAGAGAGTGGACTGTTGAAGTTTATCACTATTGTTGAGATGCCTATTATTCAATTCCATTTTGCAAGTTTTGCCTCATATATATGGAGGCACACTGATTAGATGCATACATATTTATGATTATTATTTCTTCTTGGTTAATTGACTTTTATTATTATATAGTTTGTCCATGTTTGTCTCATAGCAACTTTCATTTAAAGTCTACTTTGTCTGATATTAGTATCGCTCCTCCAGTTTTCTAATTGTTACAGATTATGTGGAATATCTTTTCCATCCATTCGCTCTAAACCTACTTGTATCTTTGGGTGTATAATGAGTCTCTTATAAACAGCATGTGATTGGATCACATTTTTATGGATTCTGTCAATATGTGTATTTTGAGTGAGCAGTTTAATCTATTAACATGTAAAAGCTCTCCTTACTTTGGCCATTTTATCTTTTGCTTTTGTTTGTTATATCTATTTTCTAAAACTCACTTCCAGACTCAGTTTCTTTGTACAATGTAAGTGATGGTTCCCAAACACCTGCATGGGGTGGCTCTTGAGTGCAGGACTGAAAGTATCAACTTCCCTGGCCAGTGTGGCCCAAGCATTGGCTATGTCCTCTGACTGGCAAGACCCTCTCTGGTGCACTGACACTGGACTTGGGGATTGGGGAAGGACACCTGGGTTTGCAATGGAGCTCCAACCCTTTTTTCCATCTCTCTGAACTGTGAGCACCCTTTTCCCCTGTGTATAAATGATCAAGGCTGCAGGACTCAGAGGTTCTCACTTGCCAGTCATCTGTCTGATCAGCACTGCTACACATTCCACTGTCCTCATGATTAGAGCGCCTCTCTGACAATACCAGAATCTGATGCTCAAAGTGGTTGGTCTTAGCATTTGGGGTTGGACACTGGGAACCACACTGGGATCTCTTTATGTTATGATAGTGAATCTTCTGGCTTCCAGAATTCATTTGAAAGACTCAAGCCTGTGGGACAGAGAGTGTCAACTTGACTGGCTGCCAGCTGAACCAGGTGTGCTTCAATTTTCTCCAGCTGTTATGACCCAGGCCTATTTACAGCCAATGGCCAGATGAATGGTCACTCCCATGTTCACTCACCCCTATTTCTCAGTCATAGTTTCCCAGATTTTCCATTCAGTTCTTCCCTATGCATTTCAGTGGTCCTTCTTTGGTCACCTGATCCCCAGAACCACCACTCTGGTGACTTTCTCCCAGTTATCTTGTTGTTATAGGTGGGAGAGTGAGTTCTGTCTATCCTTGTTCCACCATCACAGAAGTCATCTGTGGCTCTTTGATAATTCTTAAATTGGCTTCTTTTCATTGTTTCTAGGTTTACTATTTTTAAAATAAATTTCCTTGTTAAAATTTTCTTGGAGTAGAAGATGGCATCATAGAGAGGAGTGGAAGCTTGTCAGTCCCCATGGAACAACTAATAAACTACCAGAAACAATGAATACATAATCTAGAATAACTTCAGGGGGACAAACATGACTGCCCACTCATCATACACCAAACTGAATTGGGAGGAATGCCCAAGATCACAGTATAATATCTGTAAGTAAAATTGGCAGATCCAAACCAAGAGTTCCCTTGCCCTATGGCACTCCAAACAGCAAAGCCTCACTGTGATAGAGAGCAACACTATCTGAACAAGTGAATATAGCTCAGTCAAGCTCCAACCGAGGTTTTACTTAAAAAATGTGGACTGCTCAATAAAATCAGGGAGGAAGGGGGAGCCCAGAGGATGAGGTGCTATCTCTTGCCATCTTGCCAATGAGTGAAACTGAAGGTGGCCATGAACTGGCCCTAAAGGGGGCTTTCTCTCCCTGATTCAGCTCACTGGAGAAAGTTTCAGCCATTTTCAGTTCCCAGTGCACTGACCAGGAAACAGGTGAAGACAGCAGAGTCAGAGAGACTATTCAAATGAAAATGGTATCTCCCCAGGAGGTGTATTTTCCCTAAGAGGAAAGAAGTGGGTCCCAGCTCTACTACCTACTTTTCATTCAGAACCAGACACCAGACACTGAGGGAAAACAGCCACAGTCCACACCTCCTTACACCAGTCTGGAGTGGCAGGCTAACAGGTGCCACCTGTTGGGCAGAAAAGCACAGTGACTTGAGGATTCAAAGTATGTATCAATATTCTAAGACACCCTCAGGGTAGTGGGATACTATTAGCTCCTTCCAAGACCTGAGCCAATTCTGGTCTGGGAAAACCTGATTAGAGTAACTAAGGAAACTAGATGCCTAGACAACAGAAAACTACAACCTACACTAAGAAAAATGAAGTTGCAGTACAGTCAAAGAACAAAATTATACTACAACTGAGATACAGGAATTTAACAACTAATGCTAAATCAATCAAAAATTTAGGGAAGGCAGAGTAAAAGAGATGAAACATATAATGAACATACTGGGCATACATAAGGTAGAAATTGAAACTTCCAGAAAAACTAGAAGAATCTATGGAAATGAAAGTCACAACACAAGAGATGAAAGACATGATAGAGACATAAACAGCAGATCTCAAGAGGCAGAATAAAACTCAGGAACTGGAGAACAAGACACCTGAAATTCTACACAGAAAAGAACAGAGAGAAAAGAGTGGATATGTTAAGTTGATAAAGTCTTCAGACTTCAATTAGAGATACCAGTGAAGTGGATCTGATTAGGTCTAAGGCAAATCAGGCTAAAAGATATAGGATGATATTGACTGTGTTTTGAAACTTCAACTTCTGTGTGAGACCAAGGGAAGATATGTTTATTTGGTGTATGATTTATATTTCCTACAGCACATGAAATAATTTAACTTGTACAGTCCATTTATTCAAATACAATATTTACATGGAACTTTGAATAGGAAGTGAGATCTGGTAGTTTTGTACATGTTAGCATGAAATCCTGATACATCCCAATGTAATGTTGGCAGAGAATAAAAATGTATTTGCAGTGTTCCCCTGAGGAACTGGGGAAAATGCAGAAATGTTGGACTTCCCCACCTGGTTTATTACTGATATTCTCACAAAACTTGAGGACTAACAATTTGGTAGGGTGATCTCTCAATCCTGGTGTTTTGCCCTTAGAAAGTTTGGTACTGCAAAGAGGAGGCTAAGCCTACTTATAATTGTGCCAAGAAGTCTCCCCTAGGGAAACATTTTTGCTCATATCTGGCCTCTCTCTCTCTCTCTAAGGCCACATAGCAGGTGAACTCACTGACCTCCCTGCTACATGAGATATGACCCCCAGGTGTGAAAATATCCCTGGCAATGTGAGACATGACTCCCAGGGATGAGGCTGGATGTGGTATCAGGGGATTGAGAAAATCTTCTTGACCAAAAGAAGGAAGTAAAATGAAACACTATAAAGTTTCAGTGGCTGAGAGATTTCAAATGGAATCAAGAGTTCACTCTGGAGGCCATTCTTATATGCTATATAAGTATCCCTTTTCAATTTGTGGTGTATTGGAATAGCTAGAAGGAAATGCCTGAAACTGTCAAACTGCAACCTAGTAGCCTTGATTCTTAAAGATGATTGCATAACGATGTAGCTTACATGGTATGACTGTTGATTATGAAAACCTGGTGGCCCACACAGACTTTATCCTGTGTAAGGACAGATGAGTAGAAATATGGTGACAAAAACCTAAATGGAAAATAGGGAGGGATGGGGGAGATGGAATATTTTAGGTGTTCTTTTCTACTTTTACTTTTATTTTTTTTTTTTGGAGTAAGGAAAATGTTCAAAAATTGATTCTGGTGATTGCCAAAATATATGATGGTCCTATGAATAATTGATTGTATACTGTGGATGATTGTAGGGTATGTGAATATATCTCAATAAAACTTTATTTAAAAAAATTATCCACACAGCTAACCATTACAAATACCCTGAAGACATTTATCTCACTAAATTTTGGCTCATATTTTTGATTGTTTCATTTCTAAACCTGACTGTAAAACAGTGGAGAACACTCCACCCAATATCTCCTTTCATTGATTTTCTTGATGGCAGTTTCACAAGATCATGATGGAAGGAAGTTTTAATGTGTATAATGCAGTTCTGGCTTTGTCCGTTCATGAAATGCTTCATCAAGAAGTGGAAATACAGTCAGTGGGAAATGGAGATGGGCTGGCAGGTAATATCTCTTCCATTTGATAGCACATGTATTTCAGAAAGTGTCATAAATGTTACCTTCTTGGGGTTTCACATATACTCAAGCCTAGTACCTTAGGGTGTTCTCTCCAAAATGACATGGTTTTACATACCTGTTTCACTGTCTAGGAGGCAAGTCTAGGTATAAATATCATTAAAAAAGTGCCAACTGGCCAACTATACGATGACACCATGAAAAATTGATTGCACACCATGGATGACTGAAGGGTATATGAATATATATCCATAAAGCTGAATAGATAATAAAAGATGCCATTGGCTTCTTCAATGACTTATGAATCAAGGTCAATGCTCTGTTATTAAGGACCTCAACATAATGCCCACCTACTGATTTCACTAGGAAATATCAAGACAAATTTCATGATGCTCTTAGATGACAAAAGTGAGAGAACTAGTACTTTAAGTGGCTATGTAAGAGGGGCAATATAGTGGATAATTTACATAAATGATTTAGTTTAATTGTACAATCATTTCAGGTATTGATAACCTTGCTTTGCAAATGATACTCTAGGATAATTCACATAATAAAGGAGTGTAGCTAGATTTGATTCTTCCATTGTGACTTGTCTGCATGACACATCCTCAGAATGTTTTGATCCCCTTGTTTTTGGAGTTTTCTCCTGAAACTGAATGGTATTTCATAAATGTTATGATATTTAGGTCCTCCATATGTTTTCATTCCTTTTACTTCATTGTATGCTAATAATAAAGTTTCATTATGCAGCATGTATTAACAGGATCATGTATGCTCCCCAATTTGGGTTTTCTGTCCTTAATAACTGGCATACTTCCTAATAGAATGATGCATCAGTTTTTTCTGCACATGTTTCTTAGGAACATACAATTTAACAATCCTGATGGCCCAGTGAATTTGGATGAAGAAAGTAAATTGGAATCCAGTTATGACATTCTCAACTTTTGCAACTTTCCAGAAAGTTTTGGACTTAAAATGAAAGTAGGACAATTTGCCTCAGATGCACTACATGATCAAAAATTGTCTATACCTGAAGATTACAGGAATTCCAGAAGTAGATAGGACCCAATCACCATGCTTTATTTTGCACATATATAAACAAAATCTTGCTATGATGGTTTTATGTCTTCCCACTGCTCAGTAAATGGCCACATTTGAGCACTTAACAACTCACCTTTCAACTTGAAGAATTTTCTTACTCACACTCCAATGGAGGGAAACAAACACATTTATTAAAATATACATTTCTAAGTAATTATGTATTTCACATCATAGAATAAACATGTCATCCTATCAATTCAATTTAGGTATTTAGAATTTAAATTTAGTGATGATCCAAAACCCTAGTCTAATTGTTAATGGGTTAAATCACAGCTGTTACCTACACATATCTGATTTGCTTCAGACTCCTCACTGTATGCAGTGAGAAGTGAACTCCTGTATTCAGGAAAACTGCTCAGGAGAGCAAGCCTGCCTGTTGTTTTGTTCATATTACCTGTGCAGGGAATGAGATTTCCAATGAGACAGGCAAGTGTACACAGAGAGAAAGTTCCCACCTCACCTTTAAAACCCCAAATCACACACAGAATGGGAAAGGATGTGAAGGACAACTGTAGTATCAAAAATCTTTCATTTAGTAATTTAATTTTTATAATAAATAATATTCTCCGTTGAAATGACATTCTTTCTCTGCCCTGAAATAGCTTAGTTGAGTAATTGCTTAGGTAATTACAGGCAATATCATCTCTAGGAAAATCTCTTTTTCACTCCACCCCAGTAACCTATGCTTCATCCCCATACTGGAATTAAATACATGATATTATAATTATCTGCTTTCCATCTTGTTTAAAGGCTAATTAGATTATGTTGAAGGCATGGATCATAACCATCTTCAGTTTTCTTGTGCCTAACACTACTCTTGACACAGAACCAATGCTCAGAAAAGTTGTGATTGTTTACAGAATGGGTATTTCTAGTGTACAACATGTTGAGGACATAGCAAACCATAAATGAGTTCCTTTAGTTTCTGGTCTCCTCTAGCTCACAGTTAAGTAACAGGGACAAAACACAAAGGCATTTCATGCTCATCCTTAAAGGCTGCAGTAAAGGTGCATACAGGGACATATGGAATGGTATCTACATTAGGAGGAGGGGTTCATGGAGATCTTCATAGAGACAGTAGCATCAGTGTTATGAAATATAAATGAATTGTAAAATAAATTTTTGGCAGAATTATCAGGAATGCCAAAAAAATGTAAAACATCACTGCATGCAATATTCAGGGATTCCAAGATCTAAAAATGAAGGATCAATATGACAGGATCACAGAAAATACTAGGGATTGGGACTGAGACATGATGTATAAAAGGGGCATAAAATCAATATTTAAGATATTTTCATACTACTATAAATCTTGAAATTACTCATTGCCTTAATATTAAATTAAGTTGGGATATTCTAAATTTCTTTTTGTGATGAATATGTAGTTTATTTTCACAAACTACTTAATATTATTCCAGGACATGAGGCATATAATGATGAATACTATGTGATTTCACTTTATGAAATATATATAAATTGCAAATTCAAATAGACAATAGATCAGAGGCTGACAAGAGAGAAGTGGAATGGTTGCTATAGAGTGTTGATAGATATGTTAATTTCATCATAAAATTAATTTTCATATTGATACTTTCATTCTTTATATTGGAAAAATAAGTCTAGGTTTTATGTTAAAATCCCTGTAAATTGGAAGTTAGAATTGAGAGATACATAAAATCTTCCATATAAATGATGAAAGGCCCAAATCCCATGAAGGAAATTCACTTTTCTCCTCATCCACTTACATTCATATTAACAAGTCCTCAGAGATTGGGATGACATGAACCAATTTGTCTAATTATGAACTGGGAGAATTGCTCTCTCTAGATCATACAACATTAAATATCCAGCTGTGACCTACTGTCTTTTAAATTGGGTGTCCCAGTCAAGCAGTCTCTCACCTGAACATCATTGTCTGCATAAGGAGGCCCATGCCTGATCATGTCTTCCTTCCAGATGAAAGAAGTGTCTCAACCCTCATCATTTACCTGGCCAAAAAGTGGCAGTGGATCCACAGTCCTTGGTCATACCTCAGGAGAAACACAGCTCAGCCCAGTGAGTTCCAAAGGGGATGTTGGATGTAGTAGGCTGTGTGTGAGCATTTTCCCTTATTATTAGAACAAAGCAGAAGAGATGGCCAAAACAGTATGCCCTGAAATTCAGTGTTTCAGTTCAGAGGCTTATGTGGTTTAATTATTTATTCTAGTAGGGATTCCATTACTGTCATTCCAAGTCCTTCTCTTCTCAATGGCATCCATAGAAACATCCTCACAAGAATAGAAATAGGTTATCATAAACTATTTGCTAAGCATTCCAAAATTATCAGGAAGATGATGATTATGATAATGATGACAAGAAGAAAAACAGAAACCAAAATATCACAAAGAGTTATTGAGGGCTTCCTAGTGCAGTTTCCTGAACTCATTTATCTAAATACCTTTTTATTTCAACTGTACAATCATCCAAAGATACATGAGAATATATTTTACAGATAAGGAAACCAGCATGTCATTTTAATTTAATTTTTAAAAATTGCTGGTGTAGAAAGGAGTAAAACCAGTTTTTATCTTGGTAGTGAGACTCCAGACAGGAAGAAACTGGATAGTATTCTCCCTGGCAATCCAATGGAAGCTTCATTTTTTTGTCTCTCCACTCAGAGCAGTTGAATGGAAATTAGTCCCATTCATCTGTTTCCTCAGAACCTACAAAGTGTGTGGCATAATAAATAACCACCTTTAAAAATATCTCTGTTAACTAACTTCTTTAGTTCATAGGGACAGCACCAAGTATTAAGGATCCCACAAAGTGGGTGGCTTCCTGCTTTTGCTTTCATAATTTCCAAGAAAATGCAGTAGGACTAGAAAGAAGACAATTGTGCTTTAATATTCTGTCATGAATTTGTATAGAATCTATTATTAATTTAATAGGCTCTCCAACATTATGTTATTTAAAAATTTTGGCAGATTTTAATAAAACTTAAAGCAGTAAACTTAAATGGAAAAGGACAAAGGGAAAGTGTATCTTATTGTGTGCCCTGAGAGACAGTTTAGGAATTCCAGTCATTCCATGGTCCAATATCTTTAGATAAGATTGGCTTCAAAGTCTTTGACATATAATTTATAAAAGAAAAGGTAATTCATATTTCTTGGGGTAGTATTTCATCAATATATCTTCTCCTCAATTAATCATTAAAACCTAATATTAAAAACATGATTGGATATTTATTAGTGTCAAAAATTCCAGGGCTTGAAAGATTTGGGACTCATATATTGGAGCCTTGGCTTCCATGCTAGGGATTTCTCCCATCCACCAGAAAGCAATGAGTGTGTTTTATTTTTCTTGCAACCTGCTCTGGTCCCAGAAAGCAAATTGAAGCAGAACCATCAATTTCTACTCTTGAAAGGGAGTGAATCCATCTGTGAATAAATGTTTTTTTTTTTTTATTTGACAAATAAAGTTAATTAAAAAAATTAGCCAAAAAGCTACTCTTTTAAAAGGGAATTTATACAATAATTGGAGAGCACCACTGGGATTTCTATCAGTAGTACTACATTTTAGAGCACAATTTGGAGGCTGGGAATATAAATATTTCCTACACTAGTTGGAAATTTCACATGGAGCAATCATAAAATGACTATCATTAAATCATCAAGTGTAATTCTGATTCTAGAGCTTAAAATAAGAGCCAGTAGTTAATTATGTTTCATTTTTCTACTGTGAAACAAATATAAGAAATTAATAGTAAAATTAAACATGCATAGACCAATGCTACCATATACATATTCTTATTGCATTTATGTTATGAAATATCAGATTTTTATGACTGAAGAGGGAAAGTGAAATTTTCAAAAGGCTATTGTATTAAGTTGATAAAGATGTCATCCTCCAGGCGATACCATACATGAGTTAAACCAGATTTTAACAAGATGTATGTACCTTACAGAGAGACATAAAATACAATGTTGCAATAAAGGGAAATGTTTTTGGGGGGTGATGTGTATAGTAAAAGAATATTTAGGAAAATTTATAATAAAACTGTTTATGAATCCTTCAATCAATACTAATATAATGGAAACATTATCAGGTAAATGTACCAACAACATTCATGACAGCAGTAGTTTTAGAGGGATGGAATTGCAAGTAAAAGGCATAATGTTGGGATAGGAGGAGAAAATCAAATGTTATTGATGATTTTTTAAGCCTCCATAACATGAAGCAAATATTTTTTATATGATGCTTAGGCATTGATCATAATAATAGGTAAAATTAATAGATAATTTACTAAAGTACTTGGCCTTTTTCTATGGTAATTGTTCTTAACTGTAGAGGATCCTCAGTGGCCTCCTATTTAGAGCTTCTGATTTTATTGGTTCTAGAATCTAGCTTGGGCTTCTATATATTTTAACAGAACCATGGTATTTATAAATATCAACCAGGATAGAGATCTACTGCACTGAGAATTCTCCATATATTATTTTAATTAATTTCTTCCAAAAAACTTCTTAAGTAGGTTAAACTATTACTTTTTTATATCAACTGCTTAAATACATTTGCCTTTAGTACAGAATCAAGTTTTCTGGTTCTAGGTTTTTCTGACTCTTTTAAAGCCATAGGATGGACTGCCATGCAAAATGTGGTTCAGATGTCAAGACTGATGATGTACACACAGGCATGTACACAAGCACACACACACACATGCACACACACACACCAAGATTGCATGGAAAGCTTATTACCTGCATAAGATGGCTGTTTGTGTAGAGCAGGCTAGGACTTCAAAACTGGTCTCAAACTGGCTTGAGGAAGAAAGATAAGTGGCAGGATTGACGTTTCCATTTTTGTCAGTGGGTGATACTGGGTTCAGAGACCTTATTTTATGACTTTTTCTTGCATTGCTTCAATCTCTGGCTAATATCAATGGAGAGCACACTGAGATTTCTTTATCACCATAACCCTATTTGGTATGGAAGCAAGGTTGATGATGAGCCTTAAAAGCTCTCAGTTGTCAAAAATGAAAAAAGGGCATCAGTCTATTTATTACTTAGTTATATAAGATAGGAATAAATTGTCAAAATCCAGAGGATATATTTAATGGCATTTTGATGAAATGAAATTCATTTGACTGCTTCCTAATGTCCTTTAATTAGACCTTTTTTTCCTTAAAAGGAAAATAATATTTCTTATTCCTTATGTTCCTTCAATGAAGGAAACAGATATTTAACTGCATTCAAGGAGAGTCTATGTCCTTGCTCCCAGTGTCACTATGGTGGGTTTAAAGAGGCACAGGTGAAAGAAAATAAATTGGTGAAAAGGGGTTCTAAGAAGAATAGGGTTGTAACAGCATGGAAGTACTGCAAAGGTACCAGGGTTTACATTCCTTGAGAGTGAATAATTTATACATGAATTACTTAAAACCAAAATAAAGACACCGTGATGGGTGTAGGTATACTTACGACAAAACTCTCTTTTCTTTCCAAATATGCCCCTACTTTATGGAATCACAGAATGTAACCTTAGGAGTCTCAGAAATCCTCTTAGGGCTGCCAGCTGACCCAGAACTACAACCCCTCGTATTTGGGCTGTTCTTGTCCATATACCTGGTCACTGTGCTGGGGAACGTACTCATCATGCTGACTCATCTCTGATTCTCACCTCCACACCCCCATGTACTTCATTCTCTTCAACCTATATTTGGCTGACATCAGTTTCACCTCTACCACTGTCCCAAAGATGCTTATTGATATGCACACTCACAGAGGAGATATCTCTTATACAGGCTGCCTAATTCAGTTGTCTTTCTTTTATCTTTTTGGATGTTTGGACACTTTGATTCTGACTGTGATGACCTGTGACAGGTTTGTGGCAGTCTGTCACCCACTTCACTATATGGTTGTCATGAAACCATGGCTGTGTGGCCTGCTGGTTCTGCTGTCTTTTATCATCAGCCTTTTGGACTCCCAGCTGCACTGTTTAATGATATCAAAACTAATATTCTGTTCAGATATGGAAATCCCTCATTTCTTCTGTGACCCTCCTCAACTTCTTAAACTTGCCTGTTCTGACACTTCCTCCAATAAAATAATTATATAATTTATTGGTGCCATCTTTGCTGGAGTTCCATTATCAGGGATTCTTTTCTCTTACACTAAAATTGTTTCCTCCACTTTGAGAATTTCATCATCAGGTGGGAAGTGTAAAGCCTTTTCCACCTGTGGCTCTCACCTCTCAGTTGTTTGCTTATTTTATGGAACAGGCCTGGGAGTGTACCTGAGTTCAGCTTACTCACATTCACCAAAGAAGAGTGCAGTGGCATCAGTGATGTATACACTGGTTGCCCCCATGCTGAACCGTTTCATCCACAGCCTGAGGAACAGGGACATCAAGATGGTTCTGGGGAGAATCCTCTGAAGAGCACCCTAATCTCAACCTGAGTCATATTTTCTGGTTTGTGCAAAAGAAGAGAAAGAGAAACCAAACATCTGGAAATTAAGCTATGCCTTTTGGTTACAGTATTTTTCATGCTCTCTTTTCCACTTTGCTAATACTGCAATTATGCAAACACTGGAAATGGATTGGCTTTTATAACAGTGGTTTATTTGGAAATACAGTTGCAGTCTTATGATCATAAAGGTCCTAGGTAAGGCATCAACAATCAGATACCTTCACTGGAGGATGGCCAATGGCATCTGGCAAACCTCTGTTAGCTGGGAAGGCACATGGCTGGTGTCTGCTCCAGAGTTCTGGTTTCAAAATGGCTTTCCCTTGAGACATTCCTCTCTAGGCTGCAGCTGCTCTGAGGTCCTTCTCTCTGTCAATTCCTTTATGTGACTCCAGTGATCTGATTAACACCCAACCTGAATGGGCAGGTTAACACCTCCAATAAAACATTTCACTCACAGTTGATTGAGTCACATCTCCATGGAAATACTCAATCAAAGGATTCCAATCTGAACAACACTAATACATTTGCCCCAAGATTATATAAAAGAACATGGTGTTTTGCAGGCCATAATACATCCAAACTGGCACATTCCACCCCCTGGACCCCAAAATGATATGATCTATCCAAGTACAAAATAAATTCATCCAATCACAATACCACAAACACTTAAATCATTTCAGTAACAATAGTTAAGTACAAGATCCCATCAAAACCAGTTACAGGTGTGGCCTGTTCAAAAGCAAATTTGCCCTCTGGCTCTGTACCTGTAAAACTTAGAACAAGTTGTCTGCTGCCAATAGACAAAGGACAGACAGTCATAGGATAAACATTCCCATTGCCATAAGGACAAACAGTAAGGAAAACAGGGTTTAAGGGACAAAAATAATTCCTAAAAGTCACAGGAAAAATTCCATTAGATTTCAAGGTCGGAGAGTCATTTATAGAAAGACACTGTATCTTTGCTGCTTGCAAGAGCAGCAGTCCAACCCTTTCCAAAAGACTACATGGCAGCCCTTTGCTCTCCAAACTCTGGAGTGAATTCTTCAACATATCCATGCATTGGGGAAACAAACTGCTTGGCCACACCCTCCTCAAATACCAGAGCACCACCCAGACCCTGCTTCTCTGGGCCAAAGGCTCTCCCCTCTCTGAACAGTGGGCTGGTGGCCAGCTCTCCACAATCCTTAGGGAATTGCTCACCCTTTCTGGAGCCTGGGGTAGCAGTGCTATTCCTGAGCAGCGAGGTGGAAGGACCATGCTCTGCCTCTGGAGCAAACTCACCCTTTCCATGTGCATGGGCCTCTCTGTTCTCCCTGCCTGAAACTTCTTGACTCCAGACCTCACTCTCCATGGCTCTTTGAAGAAATTTTCCCTTCAATTTGTTCATCTTCCCCCTTCAGTCCAGACCAGCAATGGCTCTGTCTATACAGATCCCACAAAAATCTTGTTGATTTGGCATGAAGTTTACAGGGATCAAAACATTCAGACAATGGGACTTTCCACAAATCATTTCTGGATAAATGCATCTTCAATCCTGGCTTGTACTGAATGGCAGTCAGGTTCCATGTTTGAATAAATCCTCATGTATGGCTTCTTCACTTTTTGGAAGCCCAGAATTTTCTAAACTATCAGTTTCTGATTTCTTTGTACCCAAGATTTCATTTCTTAGCTTATCTTTGTCCTCCTGCATTTTACTCTAAGCTGCTAGTAAAAGCCAGGTTACATCTTCCACATGCAGTCTAGAGATCTCCTCAGCTAAGTATCCCAGCTTGTCACTTTCAAATTCTGCCTCCCATCCAACACAAGGACACAATTTTGTCAAATTCTATTCTACTTTAAAACAAGGATTGCCTTTCTTCCAATTTGCAATGTATCAGTCATCATTTCTGCTTAAGGATTTGTCAGAAGTATCTTTAGGGTCCATATTTATACCAACAGTCTCTTCAGAAGCAGACTAGGCATTTTCTGTCAAGCTCCCCACAATTACTCTAGAATCTCCCACTTATCCATTTAAAAAGCTGTTCCAATATACTTGGTATTTGCAAGATCAGCAGCACCCCACTTCTCTGTACCAAAATCTGTTCCAGTTTGCTAATGCTGGCATTATTCAAAACACCAGAAATTACTTGACTTTGATACAATGGATTTATTTGGTTACACATTAACAGTCTTAAGGCCATAAAGTGTCCAAAGTAAGGCATCAACAATCAGGTACCTTCACTGGAGGATGGCCAATGGCATCTGGAAAATCTGTTAGCTGGGAAGGCACGTGGCTGGTGTCTGCTGCAGAGTTCTGGTTTCAAAATTGCTCTATCCAAGGACACTTCTCTCTAGATTGCAGCTGCTCTAAGGTACTTCTGTCTGTGAACTCTTTTATATGACTCCAGTGATCCAATTAACAACCACCCTCAATGGGCAGGGTATCCCCTCCATGGAAATTATCCAATCAAATGTTTCACTCACAGTCATTGGAGCCACAGCTCCATGGAAAAACTCAATCACAGTATTCCAATCTAATCAACACTAATATGTCTGCCCCCAAAATATTACATCAAAGAACTTGACATTTTCAGGGACATAATACATCCAAACAGGCGCACTCTCATTGTTTTGTTTTCTCTTCAACTTTCTTTTCTGAATATTGCTCCTTTTACATGTCTTTTGGGTTGCAGTAGCATAGTCATGGGGTTGGGCATTTTATATAACTTTTGAGTCCCTTGTTTTTATATTTTTGTCTATACTTCATTTCATGAGCATCAATTAAGGAATAAAGAAATAATTTATGTACATGGTAAGAACCAATTTAATACAATTGTCATAATTTTGATAATCTCCTCTAAGGAATATTCCATTCAAATGATTTATTTGAACTTATTTATATGTTAACCTGGATGCCTGGCAAAATATTAAAATTTAATCTACATAATTAAAACAAAAACAGTATAAAGGGAGGATCTAAACACCATTTGTTTCTGTTATCAAAAGCTAGCATGATGTAGCAAGAGATGTATTCCACATCTTTTCTCAAAAATATGAATGTTATCCATTATCTCACAAGAAAATGTGAACATGCTTTGCCATTCTTATATCTACTATTTTCCTTCCTTCTTCACCTAGATCCTCAACAGAAATCTAAGAATTGCTGCAAGAAGAGATATATGGTTTTCTTGTTTTTATTATTAGGGTCATTCAGAGGGATGCATTATATGCTGTCTAATAATTTGGGTAAGAATATTAGATATAGTAAAATGGTTGTGTTTTTATAAATTCTTTGAATAACACAGGGACTAAAAATGTGGGTAGAAATTCCTCAATTGGACTTCTAAATATGTATTAAAAACTTGTAGTAGTATCTGTTTTCTCAGGGATACCCATCACATGAGAAGAAAGTGGGAAAATCTTTAAGGAAATCCTTCTTTTTACTCTATGTGGTGTTTTGAATCATGTACCCAAGTTTGGATATGTTTTTGTCTTGGTCCACTTTTTGGTGCATGTAAGCTTATTGTAAATAAGATGTCTTCAAAATGTTACTTCAGTTAAGGTGTGGTCCACCTGAATCAGAGTGGGTTTCAACATATATCTTGGTGTCCTTTATAACTACAGTAAAAGTGAAATGGAAATAACAGCCATGGGGATCATCCAGAAGCCAGAAGTCAATGAAACCCAGAGGACCAAGAAGAACACATTGAAATTCCCATTGCTATTTGATAAAAAAGTCAAGGAAAGCTAAAGTTTGTCTGCCAACATGAAAATCTACTTAGGCAGAAACAAGCCTCAGAGCTTTGTAAAGCCAACTCATTGTATGGTATTTATTTTGGCAGCAATGAAAATAAAACACTGTATAAATACACACTGTACAAGTCCAACACTTTTTAGTTTCTGTTCACCATTCTTCCACACTAAGTTTTGGCAGGAACCCTCAATGAGATGCCTTCTACTCACTATGGCACCAGCATCCTAAAATATCTCAATACTTAGCATCTTGCCTTTAATTCATCTATCCAACATGCAATTATGTCTTTTGTTATCTAAAATGTTACTCTCCAACTCTTATCTAAATTTTATCTTGTAACTGGCATCTTTTTCATTATCAATTCTAATTTAATATACATATTTAGGTTTTCCTCTAATCAGAAATTGACAAATGAATCTCAGATTTCCTCACCAGGGAGACATATTAACAATTATTAAAAGAACATCAGTCTAAAACATATTTTATGAAGCCTTCAAGATTTCTGATCCTAAAATTCTAAAGAAAATAATTTCTGGATAAAGGTAAACTTTATAGTTAGCAGAAATGAGAGTCTCTAGGGATATTTGTTGAATTTGGGCATGGAATGGCTGCAGCTTGGCATGAAATCATGGTCTGACTCTACTGGTTTAGGAGCCACAATCGTGGTATTTCTGACAGCATGGAAAAACATCATGTTGATTCTGCAGTAGAATAAATACAGAGGGAGTTATGCATGTGCCATTTCTTCTCCAGGGGATTTTCACCAACTGCTTGATTATATGGATTTGGGATTATTCTGGAAATCAGAGTAACATACATCTCCAGAGTCTTTTTGTGTCATAGAGTCAACTGTCCTGACAGGTGGTGAGACTGTGTGGTAAGCAGCATCTAAGAATCTCTCCATGTCTCCTACCTCCTCGTGTTTGTGTCTTTCTTAAATCCCTCCACTTGAATGTGTGTGGGACATAGAAATTCACCCCCAATGATTGAAATATGAGAAAACAAACAGGAAGTTATTTCCATAACTAGGTTCTAAAAGAATTTAAAAGGACCTGAATTTCTTCTTCTTTCCACTCCATTGTTTTATTGCTCTTGTGCTCAGATGAAAGCCAGTTTTCATGTAGAGTACCCCCATGAGGAGACCCAGGTGGGAAAGAACCAAGGAAATCCTCTGTCCAGTAGCACACAAGGAACTGATTCATGATAACACTAAAGTGAATGAGATTGGAAGAATATACTACACTGATTCAGTTTTGATATAACTGTAAGTGTACACAACATTTTTCTGCAGCCCTGGGGAACCCAGCAATATAAAGTGGGAAGTTATCAAATAAGTGTGAACATTTTAATTTTTTCCAATATGTCAGCTTATAGCAATGAAAAAGTAAAGTTAGAACTGGTCTGTCATTCAAATTAGGGAAATTATTAATCTCAACCCGTAAAACCCCAAACCACATCAAAAGTATATAGAGAGGAAAATAGTAGTTAGCCTTAGTGACAAAATTTTAAATAAAAATATAAATAGTTTCAGGTGGTTGATATGGAATTCCTTAGTTTTCCTAAACTATTTGAAAACTTTCCTGCATTTTCAGATATCAAAAGTCACAGAACTATTCTTTTAATTAGAGTGGATTTTTATTATTATCCGTGATACTTGGAAGTCAATTCTGGAGTAAATGCAAGCTTCCCCCCGAAAAGAGGACAGAACCAGATCTAATAAGAATACTGACATTTCTCTTCCTCCTATTCTATTATTGAGATTAATTTATTATTATAGAGATTTAGATAACATCAAACTATGTGATGAATTATCCACTCTATGAATTGAGCTATAAAGTCACACAACAATAAATACAACAATAGACCTGTGCTCTGTGCACTTCAGATAGTTGGTCCTATGTAAATGGGAGTTCTCCCCTCCAAGACTTCTCATGCTCTTCATGAGGTACATGCCTGAGTCTATCTTTCTGTTAGTCCTTTGGTCAAAGCCTCAGCCTTTTTTGTCCTCCAGAAAAATAGTGGCATCACACACACATTCCTCAGTCATGCATCAGCATGAACAAGATGCAGCTCATTATGTGTCATGGGAGACATTAAATTTAGGGTGACTTGGGAATATTGTTTCCTCATCGTTAATATAAATGTAATCATGGAGGCTGGTTCCTGCTATCTTGGAGGCTGTCACTGCCTCGTGTTTGAGAGGGCAAGTCCAGGACCACATGGAAAGCATGCACTTCCTTTCCTGAACTCCTGTCCTGAATCAAGGAAATTTGAAGTTTACATTTCTTCATGGATTGGGAGACACTGGGCATGGATGAACAGAAGACTTTGCAGGTATCAGAAGTTAACATATCAAATATATCTGCCTGCTAAACTTGCATATAATTGTGCCTAAGTGTCTCCCCCTGAGTACCTCTTTTTTGCTCAGATGTAGCCCTCTCTCTCTTACTGAGCCACCTCAGCAGGTGAACTCACTGCCCTCTCCCCTATATGGGACCTGACTCCCATGAGTGTAAATCTCCCTGGCAATGCAGGATATAAGTCCTGGGGATGAATCTGGACCCAGCATCGTGGGATTGAGAATATCTTCTTGACCAAAAGGGGGATGCAGAATGAGACAAAATAGTTTCAGTGGCTGAGAGATTCCAAATGGAGTTGAGAGGTCACTCTGGTGGACATTCTTATGCAGTATATATGTAACACCTCTTAGGTTTTAATGTATTGGAACAGCTAGAAGTAAATACCTGAAACTACCAAACTCCAACCCAGTAGTCTGGACTCCTGAAGATGATTATATAATAATGTAGATTACAAGGGGTGACAGTGTGATTGTGAAAACCTTGTGGATCACACTCCCTTTAGTGTATGGATGGATGAATAGAAAAATGGGGATAAAAACTAGATGACAAACAGGGTGAGATGGGGGGATGGTTTGGGTGTTTTTTTTCACTTTTATTTTTTATTCTTATTGTGATTCTTTCTGATGTAAGGAAAATGTTCATAAATAGATCATGGTGATGAATGCATAACTACATGATCATACTGTGAACAGTTGATTGTATACCATGGATGATTGTATGGCATGTGAATATATTTCAATAAATCTGAATTTAAAAGAAAGAAATACATCTGCCCACATGCCCTGGTTCTGCCTGTAACATTGAATATGAATATGAGTATGCCTTCTTGGTTTGATATTGTTGGGCTTTCATCCAATTCACAGGAAGTTGGAACTGGAAACAAGCAGGCAGCAGAAAACATCAAATTTTTGATAGACCAAGAAGTGAAGAATGGAATTCCTTCTAACTGGATTATTTTGAGATTATTTTCCCAGGGAAGAGCCTTATCTTTATATACTGCTCTTACTACACAGCAGAAACCGGCCGGTGTTGTTGTACTCAGTTTCTGGCTTCCACTTCGAGATTCATTTCCACAGGGTCCTACCACTGGTGCTAATAAAGATATGACTATCATCCAGTGCCATGGAGATTGTGACCCCCTAATGTTTGGTACCCTTGCTATTGAAAAGCTAAGAACATTGGTGAATTGAACCAACATAACCTTCAAAATCTGTGGGGGCTTGATGCACAGTTCATGTCACCAGGAAATGATGGATATCAAGCAGTTCATTGATAAAGACTTACCATCAGTTGATTGACATCACTAAGAGGGCTTGGGTAGCAGTACATCAGCATCATTGTAGTAGAGTGGAAAATTTTAAATGTGCCCAATCCTGAAACTTCTTGTTTGCAGTGTTAGAATATTTTGCAAATATGTACCAATGATGAAAACTAAATGTGTCCTCATGGGAAATGTATGTTATTTTAAGTTTCTGTTGATGTATTTGTATAATGTGATCTGAGAGTAATACTAGTATTAAAATAGGTGAAGCAGCTGGTTTCTTTTTCCCAAATTAATTCAGAAAAATAATAAAATACTGCAAAAAATATTCATTACATCATTTGGAAGTTATTAATATGCTTAGAGAAAATTTGTTCAGATATAAATGAGTATTTAAGATATAAATGATTTAAGCACATCAAAACTTAGACTATGGATTTATTCCAAAACTGCCTAGTCACCATACAGTGGCTGTATTATTATATATGTATTCATATGTACATAATGATTGTAATGCAAACTAAGGTGGTATAGATATGCATCAAAATGATAATACAAAATTAGATGGTGTTATATAATTCCTAATAATAGGGATAATACTTTTAGGTGTTAATGAAAGAGTAATATTATTGCTCTCCTCAATTAATTGCCCTTTTATTTGGGGGACCAGGCTTTTTTTCTTATCATTTCCATTTAATATTCTTTCTTCCTTTCTAGAAAAGACACATGTTCTTCCTTTATTATCCTTCATAGAAGACCAAATATTGCTTCCCTGCCATAAACATCAGCTGTTAATAAATGTTGTAACTTGACATTCTGAATCACAGATATATGGTATTTATGATATATTTATACTTACAATTAAACAAGACATCACTTAAAACTTATGCACTACTTATTTCTTCAACTGTTTTTTAGTCCAAATTTAGACTTACTCAGTTTTTAGAGTCTGGGAATAGGAATGGTTCTGTGACTTTAATTTTCTGTAATCAACTGGAAGAATGATTAGATCATACTTTACTATGTTCTGAGATATTTAAAACTTCATCTTAAAAATTGTAATTTCTAAGGTGATTTGATCTAAGATGATTCTCCTTGTAGCATAGAGTTTAATTTTACTTACTTTGTACATGGTTGAAAACAGCTACTGGGGAAAATTAGAATCCATCAGAAAATTTTGCTTTGGTTTTCATCTGCCAATGAACATCTTTGAAATGTTGACTTTAATCAAATGAGATTTTAGTTTTTGTGCAAACATAAGAGTAGTAATTCTTTGATTTTGTATAGTCATTATTTTCAGATTACTGTTTAAAATTATTTGAAAACAAATTTCTGGGTAACAAAGGGTAGTCAGAAGTTGCTACATGTGGTATAATTAGCACATGGTTTAATATTTAATTGAAGTCTGTGCTTGGTATTTTGAATTATTAGTTTTGGGGCTGTATTCCAACTGATAAAACAATGATGGGATTGCATCGGTATAAATGGCTGCTAATTGATAATGAAAATAATTTGGCAGTGTACAATATAGAATGTTAATAATTAAGCCATATGTTTATGTCTGGATTTAAAACTCTGAAACAATCATTTACAAACATAGTGTCTGTTATTTTGGAGAATAAAAACAGTTATATTTACTTATACAAATAAACATCTTATTTATGGTAAGATACTTTTTCCATTGAAATGTTTTGCTGTAGTATGGGAAAATGTAAATCTTTTTCATGTTTTGTGTCAATGTGAAATAAAATTTAATTCTGCAATAAAAATTGTAAACATTGAGATAGTCAAATTTGGGGGCCCTCAAATGTAATCTCTCAGCTTTGGAGCTTATGGAGTTTATGATCTTTGAGAATTCTAGTGAGGATTCCAGAAGTATCACTGGGAATTTTTGTTTCTTTAATAACTAGTCCTAGCTTACATAGGCACTGCCACTACCATATCAGGAAAAGGGTTTCTCTAAAGTGGCCCATGTGAACTCCAAATGATTTTGAAGGCAGTGAGGAATAGGAGTCAGATGAAAGTCACCATGGTAGCATGACCCACATGGAGGGTTTCCTAGTGCCAAGTTCTGAGCTAAGTGATCTATGTAACAATTCATTTTATCTGCATAACCACCATCAATAAAGAAGAACACACTTATTATTTTACAGATGAGGAAGCAGCAGTCTTTCAGTTTAATTTTTACCAGGCCCTGGAGTAGAAATGAGTAAAGCCAGATATCAATAATGGAAGTGAGACTCTAGACACAAGGCACCTGGTCAACTCAACCTGCCATTTCAATTCCATGGTCACTCAAATCATGGTGTTTGGAAGGAAAGAACTGAATATCTTTCATTTTGGATTCCCCAGAGCATATAAAGCACTTAACACATGGTAGACAATGAATAAAAACCTGTTTTTTACTGATTACCCTTACTTACTTCACAGGAACAAAGGAGAAGCAACATAGCTTCCACACACTGGGGGCCTTCATGCTTTTGTTTGCATCCTTCCAATGATGTTCCATAAGAATAGACACAAGATTTAAAATGTTGTGGTGTGTCCATGGCATGAAATCTTTAGGGGGATAGTCTTTTCTTTTTAATATGACTTCTAAATTTATATTACCAACACAATATGTGAGTATCATAAAAAATTAAAACAGAAAAACAAAATGGAGGAAGAGAAAAGGAAATTCAGTCCTGTCTTATGGACTGAGACACAATTTAGGATTTAAAGTCATTCCATATCCATATTTCTTGAACTAAGATAAGCTTCTATTTCTATATAATTTTAAGCAGGTGATTAATTCATTTTTTGGGTTGTATTCAATTAACCTGTTAATCTAATAAGGATTCATATCTCTAAATTCCAAACCATCACTCAATATTTTTAAGAACCATAACTCCAGGGAATCAAAAATATGAGATTGATATATTGAATCTCTGTTCCCACAACCATAGGTGAAGAGTTTTCCTTTTCATGCCTGATTTAATCACATATGAGCAAATGGAAACACAACAATTGATTCTTCCCCTTGGGACTTGGTAATATCATCTGTGAGTTTGTTAAGTAAGTCAATGATTTACAGGAGTCTTAGCCATGAACATTTGTGATTGTAGGGTTTCTATGAGTAGATATTAATTTTAAGCCCAGACTGGAAATACAATATTTGGAAATAGTATTATTTAGAATAGATGTGATTAAATTTAGAACAATCCTGTGATAACATTTACTACACTGTTTCAAGTGTATTTCTGACATGAAAGCTAACACCAAGAGCATGTATTTGATTGTGTTTGAGTTTACAATAGGGAAAACAAATGTAGGCAATTAATAGTAAGATTGAATATGCATCAACTGGTAAAATCCATACACTTACCCTTCATGCATATATGTAGCATAAATTCTCAGCTGTGTAATTGGAGAGATGCTCAAGATTTTTCATAGAATTTTTGAAATAACAAAAATGATTATGAAATTGAAGTTTATCCCTCCCACATTATTATGCATCAGTTAAACTAAAATTTAAGCAGATGTATTCATTCAAATTGTGAGTCAAAAATCACAATTTGTGGTAGAATATAATGTTTTAAACACTATGAATAGCATATTATCTAATTAAGTTTTCAAGAAAACTCCGTATGTGTTCATGAATAAATACCAACATTTTTTAACCATTGTCATGTACATATTAAACTACACTTATGACAGTGGTTGCTTTAAAGGGACAAACATCCAGGGGAAAGTAATCCTTCAGGGACAGCAAGGCAACATAAATGTTATTGTTAATATAGTAAATATCTATCTCTAATTACACATATAAGTTCTAAGGAAAATACTTTTAATTTATGCATTTTTAATATGGATAGTGTGCATTAATGTTAATACTAATAGGTAAAATTAGCGGAACATTTACCAATTTCTTGGTTATTTTCTAAGACAATTGTTCTCAAACCCAGCTATATATTAGAATCATCACTGGCCTCATTTATAGATATTCTGATTTTACTTATTATATATCACTAGAACATCAGTGTATTTTAAAAGACCCATGTGTAACTAGGAAAATTGACAAGAAAACTCTTTATGGATACTTATATCCTTTCTAACATTATAAAAACATTATCAGGTAAATGTACCAATCACATTCATGACAGTAATTGTCTTAGAAAGATAGAGTTGCAAGTGAAAGAGATAATGTAGTGATAGGATAAAAAATCAATTGTTTTTGGCAAATGTCTCTACAATGACAAATCTTTCTCTACAACATTTAAGCAAATATTTTAAATATTTTCATTTGAACACACTGTTTGGGTATTAATGATAATAATAAGAGGTAAAATTAATGGTATTTTACTAATTTCTTAACTTTTTTAAGAAAATTACTCAACCCTGGAGGTACTTAGAATCACCGATGGCCTCCTATGTACAGCTTCTGATTTAATAGTTTCTACACATGGCCTGGTATTCATTATATTTTAACAGAACCATGAGTGTTTACAAAGATCAATCATGATAGAGACCCACTGCACTGTGTAGCCTCTATATATTATTTAATGTAATGTCTTCCAGCAATCTTTTAATATATGATCAATTATATATATATTTACATATATATCAACTGATTAAATACACTTGCCTTTAGTGTAGAATCAAGTTTTGTAACTCTGTTTTTATAATAATATTGAAGAGTCATGGTGGACAATGACTTAATATTGGTGCCAGATGTCAAGGCTGGTGATGTACACACACACACACACACACACACACACACACACACACCAGGTATCTAGAAAGATTATTTCCTGCAAAAGTGTATGTGTTAAGTAGGCTAGACCTCCAAAGATGGACAGAGACTTGCTTGAGAAAGAAATATAAGTGGTGGGATTGGTGTTTCTATTGCAGTTAGTGGGTGAGACAGGTTTCAGAGTTCTCATGCTTGGACTTTGTCTTGGCCTAATTAAATTTCTGGCTAATGCCAAAGGAGAGAGTACCAGAGTTGCTTATCACCACAACCATATATGGGATTGAATCAACATCAGGAGTGAGCCTTAAAATATTGTCAGTGTTCAAACATCAAAAACTGGAATTAGACAATTCATTACATATTTCATATAAGAATTTAATAAATTGTCAAATTCAGAATTTATGTCAGTGTATTCCAAACAACAAACATTTAACTGCTTCCTAATGTCCTTTAATGAGACCATTATTTTTCTTAAAAGAAGGATATTTCTTATTCCTTATGATTATCCAATAGAAGAAACATAGATTTAACTGCCTCCATAGACTTCTTCAAATATATGTCCTTCCTCTCAGTCACTACAGTGGTTCTACAGAGAAACAGGTGAAAGGAAAACAAATCAATGAAAAAGGGTTCTAAGAAAAATGTGGTTGCAACAACAAAGAAGTACTGCTAAGGTGTTGAGTTGTATGTTCTTAAAGGGTGAAAATTTTATATATGAATTACTTGAATCTGAAATAAAGGCACAATCATGGGTGTATGTATACTTATAACAAAACCTTCCTTTCTTCTGCAAATATATCTCTGCCTCATGGAAACACAGAATGTAGCTACTGTCTCAGAATTCCCCCTCTTAAGGCTCTCAGCTGGCCCAGAAATATGACACCTTACTCTTGGGCTGATTTTGTCCATGTACCTGGTCACACCCAAAACAACCAATCTCCCCTTTCATCCACTATTATTAGCGTGCATTTTGTCCCCAATTTTCTACTCATCTGTCCATACATCAGATAAAGGGAGTGTAAGTCACAAGGATTTCTACAATCAAACTGTCACACCATATAACCTACTTAGTTATACATTCATGTCCAAGAATCAAGGGTACTGGACTCTGATTAAACACTTTCTTTTATTTACTTCTAGCTGTTCTAGTATGCTAAAAACTAAAAAGGGATATCTATATAATGCATAAGAATAATCTTCAGCATGACCTCTTGACTCCATTTGAAATCTCTCAGCCCCTGAAACTTATATTGTTTTATTTATCTTCTCCCTCTTCATCAAGAAGGCTATCTCAACCCCATAATTTCAGGTTCAGACTAATCCCCAGGAGTCATATCCCATGTTGCCAGGGAGACTTACAAGCCTGGGAGTCATGTCCCATGTCTCACAGAGAAGTTGAAGTTTTAAAACACAGTCAATATCATTCATTACCCTTCATTATTATCTACATTAGTTCCAAACAAGCCCATTTTGTTCATATCTCTAATTGAATTCTGATATCTTTTCAGCTTCTTTAACCTTTGTTGTATAGGGTAATGTTAACATTCATAGCTACTGAACTATAGATCTGAGTTTCATGTGTCACACAGACATCTGAATTTCCAGGGTCTGACCATGTTATAAACAAGAGCTCAGCATCTCAGAAATTAGAAATAACCATTACAACTCATGAACAGAGGTAAGTGCTATAAGAGCTTACAATCTAGCAACCATTACAATAAGCCTTCCACTGATAACCTATGCCCTTATTTTCAATTCTCAGTGTTTGCCCTTTATAGTTAGTCCATATTTGTGAGGTGTTATAATGTCTGTCTTTTCATTTCTGACTATTCCATGCAACATACTGTGGTCGCTCAATATTTCTTCTCATGTATGCACCACAGTTCATCATTCTTTTCATAAGTCTAGGTACACTTAGGGAACCAAGATCCATTGCAAATCATGAATACTGTCACCATAAACACCAGTGTGAAAATATCCTCAGTTCTTCCATGTACACACCCAATGACAGGGCTGCAGAAGCATATGGCAACCCCATCCTTATCTTCCTGAGGAACCACCACACTGCCCTCCAGATGGACTGCACCCTTCTACTTCCCCATCAGCAGTGATTAGGTCCATGCATCTCTCCACATTTTCTCCAGCTCTCATACCTCTCTGTTTTTAAGCATAAAGTTCTAAGTAAACCATCACAGGTTCCTGGTATAATCACATAGTTATGCATTCACCACCACAATCAGAATGTGGACATTTCCATTTCTTCTGCACAAAAAGAGGAAGGGGAACAAAATGACCAAAGAAAAGAAAAAATAAAAGAAAATAAAATGAATAAAAACTAAAGGAAAAAGTAAAAATAAAATAAAATTCATTAAAAAGTTCAGATAACAGCACTACTCCCAATAATCCCATACCCCACCACGGAGACTCCTCTTATGGACATTTAGGTTTGTTATATTGCTTTTGTTACAATTAGTGGAGGCATATTACCATGTTATTGTTAAATATTGATTGTAGTTTCCATTGATTGTACTTTTCTCCTAATACCATCTCATTCTTAACACCATGCAAAGTTGGTATTCATTTGTTCTTCTTCATGTAAAAACATTTTTATATTTGTACATTTAATCACCATCATTGAACTCTTCAGTTTTCAATAAGTTATACAGACCCAGTTTTTACAATTGCCAAGAGATGGAAAGAACCCAAATGTCTTTCAACAGTGGAGTGGATAAATAATATGTGGTATATACACATGATGGAATACTACATGGCTGTAAGAAGGAATGATGTCATGAAACATATGACAACATGGATGGATCTTGAAGACATAATGCTGAGCAAAATATGCCAGGCACAAAAAGATAAATATTATATGCTACCACTAATATGATCTTTGAAAAAATTTAAAACAAATCATTTATAATATTTCTCTTCATACAGTCCATGCATCTTCCTTGGGGTCTTGTTTATTTTGAACAGCCCTAGATTTCATTTTTCCCCCTCTTGTCATATAGTTCCAATAACATGACTTCACATCCCTCATATCCACCTTGAATTAGAGGCTTCTCTGCTGAACCTTGTGTGCACAAGCAGCTACACAGCACTCCAAGAGTTTCTGAATCATTCCCATTACTCTCATTTGGAATGCATGTACCTTGGTGTGGTTAATATACAGCAGGAAATCCCAAGTTAAGAAACCTCAGGGAAGAAATTTCACTGGGGTTCGAACTTGTGGAGAAGACAGGGTCAGCCCATGTTCCAAAGCCACATAGATTTCTGGTGGTTGCTTGGAATGCATATATGCAAATTGTGCTGATGTTCTCCTACCTCACTGTATGCATCAGGTTGCTAAGTAACAGGACTCTATAACAATGGCTGCTCTGTGGTCTGAAAATATAATGGGGTCACCAATATTCAGGTGATGGTGGAGGTGTTGTGGTCTGTGAAGTTTGTTGTAGGAATATGATGACGTTTCTGCAGCCCTGAGGATCACCTGCAGCACCAACTGATGGTGAGGCATTGGCTGTCACTGGAGGTAGCTATGTAGGAATGCCCAAGGGCAAATTCCACTTGGGTTTGCGTAGGGGGAACTGCAGTGAAGTGCCCCTGGACAAGCTTCGGCCTGCCAATTTTTACTATTGCACAGAAGTTACCACTGGATCTAAGACAAGCAGCTTTGCATCCCAGGTGCTCACTTAGCAGAGCCTAACATGAGGCATGCCCATGTGCAATGAGCTCTCTCTAAGCCAGGGAAATTTGGACAACTTTGAGATGTCTGCCTTTTCTACTGTTTATAGCTGATATGAGGATTCACTCATGGCTGTTTTAGTAGTTTGATTTCTTGGTCTGTTTGTGCTTGCCAGAAATCTCATTCTCAGCTTAAATGCTGAGTGAGAGTCATGGTGGTCCTGTGAAGAACATAACACATGATACATGGAGATGCTGTTATTTTATGTGCTGAGTGTGTTGGAGGCATGATTGGGTACAGGGATAATGACTCCCAGAGGGCAGGCATGATTGTGTACTCTGAATGCTTTTTGTCCCTTGGTCCAAGAATTATAATTGCCCTTAGTTATATCCCTGTCCTGGGAGCCAACTTACCCTGGCTCTATCAGTCAGATTGGTATGCACATAATTGTGAATGCCCTCACCAAGTCTCCCTTTTACATGGTGCTGGAATTGGGAGAGATTAACCAAAAATATTGCACATACTTTGTTCAGGATTTTAAAGCATGTTTGTTAGCAAAGTAAGAAGATTTCCTGACCTCTCCATTCCTGAATTTGTTGAAGACCACGGGAGTAGGCCCAAGTGGTACTGACTATGATGATTCTTTTCATATTGCATGAAAGCAGGTCAGTGTAATCTCACCCTGTTCTAACTCTGTGCCTTCATGAGGTGGGAAACCGTCACATGTGAAATGTCTTTATTTAATTTCTTTTTACACTGATTTAACATTGCTTCATATTCCTAGTATATAAAGGTTTTCTTTAACAATTTTAAATTTATGTTAAAAAAAAGTCAGTTTCTTTAATTATTCTTGTAGTATTTCATTTAAGAACAGAGACATTCTCTTATGTATTCAGAGGGACATTACCAAAATCATTAAATATAGCTGTTTGTAGTACAAATATCTCATCTAGGGGTCTGGTCCCCACCTCAACAATTACCCAATCATGTCCTATCAACCAAGCAAAATGTTAATAGTAATAATAATGATAAAAATGTAGAAAGGCACAAAACAAAAATAGTGTCAGGTGTCTTATCAAACATGGTATTTCTATAACAGGCATATTTATTCTCTGTCATCTGAATATATCTCAATTATTTCCTTGATCTGAATATATTACAAAACTGCTGAACCATCCTTTTAAAGAATATTCCCCAAATTGTGCTTCTTTTCAGAGGTTCTTCCTGATGAAAATGTGTTTATCAATTTTAGGTTGTATTGGCAGAAAATGTGCTGTCATGGAGATTTTTTTTTTAAATGAGAAGTTTAAATTTTCTTTCTCTCATTGTATTGCATTGATTTTAACACATTATCTATAAGCAACAACACATGAGCATCAAAAATCCCTACTTTGTAATAAAGCAAAGCAAAGTTTCAGTAAAGCATGTTAACTGAAATAACTTCTTTGCTTCCTGCATTGCACAAGTTTGCATTAATGGCTTATCTTCATAGCATTTGATTAAAGATTTCTAATATTATAAACAGTACTTTTCATACAGTCCATGTATCTTCCTTGGGTAATATTTATTGCTGCAAAGTCCTAGGTTTCCTTTTTCCGCTTTTGTCAGATAGTTCCAGTTACATGACTTCACAGCCATCATATCCACTTTCAAATAGAGTCTTCTCTGATGAGCCTTGTGTGCACAAGAAACTACACAACACACCAAGTGTTTCTGAATCTTTCCCATTACTCCAAATAGGAATCCCTGTATCCTGGTGTGCCTAATATACAGCAGGACATCCAAAGTTAAGAAACTTGAGGGAAGAAATCTCACTGGGACTTGAACCTGTGGAGGAGACAGTGTCAGCCAAGGTTCCAAAGTGGCATAGAATTCTGGAGGGTACTTGGATTGCACATACACAAATTACACTGACCCACTCCTACCTCACAATACTCATCAGGTTGCTAAGCAACTAGGCTCTATCCCAATGGCTGCTCTGTGGTCTGAAAATGTAGTGGTTCCCCAAGTGTGCATGTTATGGTGCAGTTGTTGTGGTCGTTGAAGTTTGTTGTAGGTATATGACAATGATTCTGCAGCCCTGAGGATCACCTGCAGCACTGCTGGATGGTAAGGGTTTGACTCTTCCTGGAGGAAGCTCTACATGAATGCCCAAGGGAAATTCCAAATGGGTTTGGGGTAGTGGGAAATTAAATGAAGTTCCCCTGGCCAAGCTTGGGCCTGCCTTTTTTTTTTCCAATGGCACAGAAATTACCCCTGGATCTAAGAAAAGCAGTTTATCATCTGGGTGCTCACTTAACAGAGTCTACCATGAGGCATGCCCATGTGCAGTCAATGAACCCACTTTAAGATAGGGAAATTTGGACAACTTTAAGGTATCTGCCCTGTTCACTGTTTATAACTGACATGAGGATTGGCTCATGGTGGTATTTGTGGTGTGATTTCTTGCCCTATTTATGCTTCCCAGAAATCTCATTCTGCATCTAAATGATGAGTGACAGTCAACATGGACCAGTGATGAGATACATGATAAGTGGAGAGGCTATTATTTTTTGTGTTAAGTTGTGTGGAGGCATTATTGGGTTCAGGGATGGATACTCCCAGAGGGCAGGCATGATGTTGTACACTGAATATTTTTTATTCCCAGGTCCAGGAATTATCATTGCCCTGAGGGATATCCCTGTCCTGGGAGACAAAATACCCTGGCTCTGTCAGTTAAAATGATACACATGTAAATGTGAATGCCCATCACAAGTAAACCTTTCACTTGGTGCTAGACATGGGAGAGATTAACCTCAATTGTGGCACATATTTTTTCTAGATCTGAAAGCAAGATTATTAGAAAAGGAAAAAGGCTTCCCCAAACTCCCCATTGAAGAATTTGCTGAAGCCAAATTACTAGGCCCAAGTGACACTGACTGTGACCATTTGTCTCATATCTGATGAAAGCAGGTCAGTGTAATCTCACCTTGATCTGACTCTGTGCCTTCATGAGAAGGGAAACCAACACTTGTGAAATGTCTTTATTTAATTTCATTTTTCACTGATTTAACATTGTTTCATATTGTATAATAAGGTTTTCTTTACCAATTTTAAATTTATGTTAAAAAGTGTCAGTTTTTTTAATTATTCTTGTAGTATTTTCCTTAAGAACAGAAACATTCTGTTATGTATTCACAGCAACATTACCAAAATCATTAAATTTACCTGATTGTAGTACAAATATCTCATTCAGGGGCCTGGTCCCCACCTCAACAATTACCCAATCATGTCATGTTGACCAAGCAAAATGTTGATAGTATTAAAAATGATAGAAATGTAGAAAAGCACAAAACAAAAATAGTATCCAGTCTCATATCAAACATGGCATTTCTTTTTCAGGTATATTTATTCTCTTTCATCTGAATATATCTCAATTATTTCCTTCATCTAGACATATTAGAAAACTGCTGAGAAATACTTTTAAAGAATATTCCTCAAATTTTGTTTCTTTTCAGAGGTTCTTCCTGAAGAAATTGAGTTTATGAATTTTAGGCTATATTCACAGAACATAAATGTGCCCTCCTGGTGATTTTTTTTTAAAAGAGAGGTTTAATTTTTTTCTTTCATTGTATTGAATTCATTTAAACATTACTCATAAGCTAAAACAACACCCAAGTATCAAAAATCACTTTATAATAAAGCAAAGCAAAATTTCAGGACAATAAGTTACCTGAAATAACTTCACTTCCCACATTGCACAAGACTGCATTAGTGGGTTATCATCAAGGCATTTGACTAAAGATTTCTAATACTATATACAGTACTCTTCATACAGTCCATGTATCTTCCTTGGGGTATTGTTTATTGCTGCACAGTCCTAGGTTCCCTTTCCCCCCTTGTCATCTAGTTACAGTGACACAACTTCACTTTCATCATGTAAACTTTCAAATAGAGGCTTCTCTGCTGAGCCTTGTGTGCTGAAGCAGCTACACACCACACCAAGTGTTTCTGAATCTTTCACATTACTCCAAAAAGGAATTCCTGTTCCCTGGTGTGCCTAATATAGCTGGAAATCCAAAGTTAAGAAACCTTTGGAAGAAATGTCAGTGGAGCTCAAACCTGCAGAGGAGACAGTGTATCTGCATGTTCCAAAGTGGCATAGAATTCTGGCATGTGCTTGGAATGTGCCTTTGCAAATTATGCTGTCCCTCTCCTACTTCACAAAAGGCATTAGGTTGCTAAGCAACAGGGCTCTATCCCAATGGCTGCCTTATGGTCTGAAAATATAATGGGATCCACATGTGTGTAGTGGATGGTGGAGGTGTTGTGGCCTGTGTGGTTTGTTGTATGTATATAGCAATGATTCTGTAGCTCCAAAGATCACCTGCAGCACCAATGGATGGTGAGGATTTGACTCTCCCTGGAAGAAGCTATACTGGAATGCTGAAGGGGAAATTCCTATTGGGTGTGGGGTAGTAGGAACATCAGTGAAGCGACCCTTGCCAAGCTTGCACCTGCATTTCTTTTTCCAATGGCACAGATATTACCACTAGATCTAAGACAAGCAGCATAGCATCCTGGGTGATCACTTAGCAGACCCTACCATGAGGCATACCCATGTGCAGTCAATGAACTCACTTTAAGTCAGGGAAATTTGGAAACTTTGAGGTGTCTGACCTTTCCACTGGTTAGAGCTGATATGAGGATTGCCTCATGGTGGTCTTTGTGTTGGGATTTCTTGCCCTATTTATGCTTGTCAGAAATCTCATTCTGGTCCTAAATGCTGAGAGACAGTGAAGGTGGTCATGTGATGAATAGAACACATGATACATGGAGAGTCTGATATTTTCTGTGTTGAGTGTGTTGGAGGCATGATTGGGTTCAGGGATGGAGACTCCCAGAGGGCAGACATGATTTTGAACACTGAATAGTGCTTGTTCCTTGTTCCAGAATATATCATTGCCCTGAGGGATATCCCTATCCTGGGAGGCAACTTACCCTGGCTCTGTCTGTTACAATGATACACATGTAAGTGTGAACACACACCCCAAGTCCCCTTTTTACATGGTGCTTGACTTGATACAGTTTAACCACAAATGTGGCACATATTTTTTTCCAGATGTGAAAGCAAGTTTATTAGGAAAGGAAGAAGACTTCTCCAAGCATCACATTCAAGAATTTGCTGAAGCCCAAAGAGTAGGCCCAGGTGGCTCTGACAGTGACCACTCTTCTCTTATTCCATGAAAGCTTTTCAGTGTAAGCTCACCCTGATCTGACCCTGTGCCTTCATGAGGAAGGAAATCAACACATGTGGACTGTCTTTATTTAATTTCTTTTTTCACTGATTTAACATTCTTCCATATTCCTTGTATAATAAGGTTTTCTTTAAGAATTTAAAATTTATTTTTTTAAAATGTCAGTTTCTTTAATTCTTCTTGTAGTATTTCACTTAAGAACACAGACATTTTCTTACATAGTCACAGGAAAATTACTACAATCATTAAATTAACCTGGTTGTAGTACAAATATCTAGGGGCCTGGTCCCCACCTCAACAACTACCCTATCATGTCCTATCAACCAAGCAAAATGATAATAGCAATAATAATGATAGAAGTGTAGAAAACCACAAAACAAATATAGAGTCCAGTCTCATATCAAAGGTGGCATTTCTTTTACAGGCATATTTATTCTCTTTCTTCTGAATGTATCACAAATATTTCCTTCTTCCGTACATATTGGGAAACTGCTGAACCATCTTTTAAAAAATATTCCTCAAATTGTGTTTCTTTTCAGAGTTTCTTCCTGATGAAATTGTGATGATGAATTTTAGTCTGTATTGGCAGAAAATTATTATGCCCTCATGGTGAGTTTTTTTAAATGAGATGTTTAATTTTTGATTCTTTTATTGTTTTGAACACATTTTAAACATTATCTATAAACTAAAACAACACACAAGTAACAAAAATCACTTTATAATAAAGCAAAGAAAAGTTTCAGGACAGCAAGTAACCTGAAATAACTTCTTTGCTGCCCACATTGCACAAGTTTGCATCAATGGATTACTTCCAAGGCATTTGATTAATGATTTCTAATATTATAAACAGTACTCCATACAGTCCATGTACCTTCCTTGAGGTATTGTTTATTGCTGCACAGTCATAGGTTTCTTTTCCCACCTCTTGTCACCTAGTTCCTGTTACAGGACTTCACATCCCTCATATCCACTTTCAGATAGTCTTCTCTGTGAGTCTTATGGGCACAAGCAGCCAAAAACACACCAACTATTTCTAAATCTTTGCCATTACTCCAAATATGAATCCCTGTACCCTGGTGTGTCTAATATACAGCAGGAAACCCCAAGTTGAGAAAACTCATGGAAGAAATCTCACAGGGGCTGGAATCTGTGGAGGAGACAGTGTCTGCCCAAGTTCCAAAGCAGTATAGAATTCTGGAGGTTGCTTGGAAAGCACATATGCACATTATGATGGCCCTCTCCTACCTCACACTAGGCATCAGGTTGCTAAGCAACAGGGTTCTATCCCAATGGTTGCCCTGTGTTTTAAAAATATAATGGGATCCCTAAATGTGCAGGTGATTGTGGAGGTATTGTGGTCTGTGTAGTTTTTGTAGATATATGAGGATTATTCTGCAGCCAAGAGGATCACCTACAGCCCCAATTGATGGTGAGGGTTTGACTCTCCCAGAAGGAAGCTCTACTGGAATGCCCAAGCACAAATTCCAGTTAGGTGTGGGGTAGGGGGAACTCTATTGAAGTTCCCTGGCCAGGCTTGGGCCTACCTTTTCCCAATGGCATGGAAATTACCACTGGATCTAAGACAAGCAGCATAGAATCCGGGGTTCTCACTTAGCAGAGCCTACAATGAGGCATGCCCATGTGCAGTCAATAACTCAATTTATGTCAGGGAAATTTGGAGAACTTTTAGTTGTCTGTCCTCTCCACCATTTATAACTGACATGAGGATTGGCTCATGGATGTCTTAGTGGTGGGATTTCTTGCTCTACGTATGCTTGCCAGAAATCTCATTCTGGGCTTAAATGCTCATTGACAGTCAAGGTGGTCCTATAATGAGGAGAACCTGTGATACAAGGAGAGGGTGATATTTTTTGTGTTGAGTGGGTTGGAGGCATGATTGTGGACTGGAATGGAGATGCCCAGATGGCAGGCATGATTGTGTACATTGAATATTTTTGTTCCTTGGTCCAGAAATTTTCATTACCCTGAGGGATATACCTGTCCTGGAAGCCAACATACCCTTGCACTATCAGTTAGATTAATACACATGTAAGTGTGAATGCCCACCCCAAGTCCCCTTTTACATGGTGCTGGACTTGGGAGAGGTTAAACACAAATGTGGCAGTATTATATTCAAGTTTTGAAAACATGTTTGTTAGCAAAGGATGAAGACTTCCCTGACCTCTCCTTTCCCAAATTTGCTGAAGCCCAAGGGAGTAGGCCCAAGCCACACTGACTGTGACCATTCTTCTCATATCCCATGAAAGCAGGTCAGTGTAATCTCACCCTGATTTGACCCAGTGCCTTCATGAGGAAGGAAACCAACACATGAGACCTGCCTTTATTTAATTTCTTTTTTCACTGATTTAAAATTCTTCCATATTCCATGTATAATAAGGTTACCTTTAAGAATTTTAAATTTATGTTTAAAAAAATGTCAGTTTCTTTAATTATTCTTGTAGTATTTCACTTAATAACAGAGACATTCTCTTATGTATTCACAGGAACATTACTACAATCATTAAATTAACCTGGTCGTAGTACAAATAACTCATCTAGAGGCCTGGTTCCCAACTCAACAATTACCCAATAATGTGCTATCAACCAAAAAAAATATTAATAGTAATAATAATGATAGAAATGTACAGAGGCACAAAACAAAAATAGTGCCCAGTCTCATATCAAACGTGGCATTTCCTTTGCAGGTATGTTTTTTCTCTTTCATCTGAATATCTCTCAATTATTTCCTTCATCTGTTCATATCAGAAATCTTCTGAACCATCCTTTTAAAGAATATTCTTCAAATTGTGTTTCTTTTCAGTGGTTCTTCCTGATGAAATTGAGTTTATGAGTTTTAGGCTATATTGACAGAAAATTATTTTGATGGCATGGTGATTCTTTCTCACATGAGAAGTTTAATTTTTATTTCTTTCATTGTATTGAATTCATTTTAAACATTATCTAAAAGATACAACAAAACACAGGTATCAAAAATCACCACATTATAATAAAGCAAAGCAAAGTTTCATGAAAGGAAGAAACCTGAAACAACTTCTTTGCTTCCTGAAATGCACAAGTTTGCATTAATGTGTTTATCTTCATGACATTTGATTAAAGAATATTAATATTATAAACAGTACTCTTCATACACTTCATGTATCTTCCTTGGGGTATTGTTTATTGTTGCACAGTCCTAGATTTCCTTTTTTCCCCTCTTGTCATGTACTTATAGTTACACTACTTCACATCCCTCTTATTGACTTTCAAATAGAGGCCTCTCAGCAGAGCATTTTGTGCAAAAGTACCTACACACCACCCCAAATATTTCTGAATCTTTCCCATTACTCCAAATAGGAATCCCTACCCTGGTGTGCTTAATATACAGCAGGAAAATCCAAGTTAAGAACCCTCAGGGAAGAAATCTCACTGAGACTTGAACTTGTGGAGGAGTCATTGTCAGTCCAGGTTCCAAAGCAGTATAGATTTCTGGCAGGTGCTTGGAGTGAGCATGTGCAATTCAAGCTGACACTCTCTTATCTCACAATAGGCAACAGGTAGCTAACCAACAGGTCTGTATCCCAATGGCTTCCCTCTGTTCTGAAAATATAAAGGGATCCCCAAGTGTGAAGGTGATGGTGAAGGTGTTCTGGCCTGTGTAGATTTGTGTATGTATATGAGGATGAATCTGCAGCTCTGAGGATCACCTGCAGCCACAATGGGTGGTGAGGGATTGACTCTCCCTGGAGGAAGCTCTACAGGAATGCCAGAGGGCAGATTCCAATTGGATGTGTGGTAGAGGGAATTTTAATTAAGTGTCCCTGGCCAAGTATAGGCTTCCTTTTTTTTTTACAATGGCACAGAAATTCCCACTGTATCTAAGACAAGCAGCTTAGCATCCTGGGTCCTCACTTAGTAGAGCCTACCATGAGGCAAACACACGTGTGAACTCAATGAACCCTCTTTATGTCATGGAAATTTGGACAACTTTGAGGTGTCTGCCCTGTCCACTGTTTACAGCTGACATGAGGATTGGTTCATGGCTGTCTTAGTGGTGGGATTTCTTGCTTTATTTTTGCCTGCCAGAAATCTCATTCTGGGCCCAAATGCTTCATGATTGTCAAGGTATTCCTCTGATGAAGAGAACACATGATACATGGAGAGGCTGATATATTTTGATGAGTGGTTTGGAGGCATGATTGGGTATAGAGATGGAGACTCCCAGAAGACAGGTGTGATGGTGTACACTGAATATTGTTTGTTCCCTTGTCCAGGAATTATCATTGCCCTGAGGTATATCCCTGTCCAGGGGTCCAGAATACCCTGGTTCTGTCAGTTAGGATGAAACACATGTAACTGTGAATGCCCACCCCAAGTACCCCTTTATCATGGTGCTGGTCTTGGGAGAGATTGACCACATATGTGGCACATATTTTGTTCCAAACCTGAAAAGAAGTTTATTAGGAAAGAAGAACAATTCTCTGAGCTCTCCATTCCTGAATTTGCTGAAGCCCAAGGGAGTAGACCCAAGTGACACTGACTGTGACCATTTTTCTCATATCCATTTAAAGCAGCTCAGTGTTATCTAACCCTGATCTGACCTTGTGAATTCATGAGGAGGAAACCAACACATGTGAACTCTCTTTATTTAATTTCTTTTTTCACTGATTTAGCATTCTTTCATATTCCTTGTATAATAAGGGTTTCTTTAAGAATTTTAAATTTCTGTTTAAAAAGGCAGTTTCATTTTTTCTTCTAGTATTCCACTTAAGAACAGTGACATTCTCTTACATATTCACAGGAATACTACCACTATCATTAAATTAACCTGGTTGGAGGGCAAATATCTCATCTAGGGGCCTGGTCCCCACCTGAACAATTACCCAATCATGTCCTATCAACCAAGCAAAATGTTAATAGCAATAATTATGATAGAAATGTAGAAAGCCACAAGACAAAAATAGTGTGCAGTCTCATAGCTAATGTGTCATTTATTTTACAGGTATATTTATTCTCTTTCATCTGAATATGTCTCAATTATTTCCTTCATCTGGACACATTGGAGAACTGCTTAACCATCATTTTAAAGAATATTCCTCAAATTGTTTTTCTTTTCAGAAGTTCTTCCTGATGAAATTGAGTTTATGTGTTTTAGGCTGTATTGGTAGAAAATTATGGTACCCCACGGTGATTTTCTTTTAAATGAGTAGTTTAATTTTTGTTTCTTTCATTGTGTTGAATTCATTTTAAACATTATCTATAAGCTACAACAACACACAGGTATCAAAAATCACCACTTTATAATAAAGCAAAACAAAGTTTCAGGAAAGCAAGTAACCTGAAACAACTTTTTTAAATTCCCACATTGCACAAGTTTGCATTAATGGGTTATCGTCAAAGCATTTGATTAAGGATTTCTAACATTATAAACAGTACTCTTCATAAAGTCTATGTATCCTCCTTTGGTATTTTTTATTGCTGCACAGTCTTAGGTTTACTTTTTCCCCCTGTTGTCATCTAGTTATGGTTACATGACTTTAAATCCCTCATATCCACTTTCAAATAGAGGCTTCTCTGTGGAGCCTTGTGTGCACAAGCAGCTACACACCACACCAACTTTTTCTGAATCTTTCCCATTACTGCAAATAGGAATCCCTGAAACCTGGTGTTCTAGTTTACTAATGCTGCTGTAATTCAAAACACCAGAGATGGATTGGCTTATATAGAAGGGGGTTTATTTGGTCACACATTTACAGCCTTCAGGCAATAAATTATCCAAGATAAAACATCAGCAATTGGCTACATTCACTGGAGGATGGTCAATGGTGTCTGGAAAACCTCTTGTAGCTGGGAAGGCATATGGCTGGCATCTGCTCCAAAGTTCTGGTTTCAAAATGGCTTTCTGACAGAATGTTCCTCTCTAGGCAGCATTTTCTCAAAAATGTCACTCTCAGTTGCTCTTGTGGGGTTTGTCCTCTCTTAGCTTCTCCAGAGTAAGAGTCTGCTTTCTAATTCCATCTTCAAAATATCTCTGTAAGCTGAAGCTCCTCTCCAGTTCCAGTATACTCTTCAAGGTGTCCCTCTTGGCTGTAGCACCTGCTTTCAATGACTGTGTTCAAACTGTCTCTCATCTGCAGCGCCTTTGTTTTCTTCAAAGTGTCCGTCTTTGCTCTAGCTCCTCTTCCAAATATCACTCTCAGCTGCACTGGGTTCCTTCTGTTATATCAGCTCATTTATATGGCTCTACTGATCAACTTAGACCCACCCTGAATGAGCACAGCAACACCTCCATGGAAATTATCCAATCAGAGTCATCACCCAGAGCTGGGTGGGGCACATTCCAAAGAAACACTTAAAGAATTACAATCTAATCATCACTGATAATGTCTGCCCACATGAGATTACATCAAAGATAATGCATTTGGGGGATACAATATATTCAAACTGTCACATTCCATCCCCTGGACCCAAAAATGACATTATCTTTCCAGTTACAAAAAACATTCAACCCACAACATTACAAAAACTTAAATCATTTCATTAATAGTTAAGTACAAGATCTCATCAAAATCAATTATAGGCATGGTCAGTCCTAAGGCATAATTTTCCTTTAGCTGTGGATCTGTGAACTTAGAACAAATTATGTGCTTCCAATATACAAAGGAGGGACATTCATAGGATAAACATTCCCACTGCCATAAGGAGAAACAATAAGGTAAACAGGGTTAACAGAAACAAAACAGTTTCTAAAACCCATAGGAAAAACTTCATTAGATTTCAAAGTCTGAGAGTCATTTACAGAAGGATGTTGCATCCTTGGGGCTAGAGAGAGCAAGAGTCTAACCCTTCCTAAGGGCCTTTATGGCAGCTCTTTCCTCTCCAAATGCTTGAGTGAGTGCTTCAACATATCCACACACTGGGGAGACCACCTTATGAGTCCCACCCTCCTCAAACATTGGGGCAGCTCCCATATTCCCTTCCATCTCCAGGGCACATGCTCAACCCCTTCAGAAGGGTGTGGTGGCAGCCAGGCTCCCCCCAATTCCCTGGGAATGTGCTCCAAACTCTTTGAGACTTTGTGTGGCAGAACACTTCCTGACCATCAAGGTGGAAGGCCCACCCATGACATCCAGGCAAACTCACACTTTCCATGCATGTGAGCTGATCCACTCTACCAGCCCAATAACTCTTGACTCCAGACCACAACCTCTATGGCTGTCTTTGAAGAAATTTCTCCTTCAATTTGTTCCTTGTCTGTCTCCTCCAGCCCAGAATGACAATGGCTCTGTCTATAATGCTCTCACAGAAATTCTGTTCACTTCACATGAAGCACACAGGGGTCAAAGTCATCAGGCAATAGGACTTTCCACAAATTCTTTCTGCTTAACAACTTTTCCAATGTTGGCTTGTACTGAAATGGCAGCTGGGTTCCATGTTCACTTACATCCTCATGTTGGGTTGTAGTTTCTGAGATTCCACCTCCTGGGAGCCCATAATTTTCCAAGCCATCAGCTTCAGGTTTCTTTGAACCCAAGAATTCAGTTCAAAGTTTCTCTCTCCCCACTTGCATTTAACTATAAGCTGCAAGGAGAAGCCAGGGTACATCCTCCACATGCAGTCTGGAGATCTCCTCAGATAAGTATTGCAGGTTGTCACTTTCAAATTCTTCCTTCCATTCAACACCAGTACTCAATTATGTCAAATTCTCTTCCTCTTTAGAATGCAGATCACCTTCCCTCCAGTTTGCAACAACACATCCATCATTCCTGCTCAAGCCCTCATCAGAAGTATCTTTAGAGTCCATATTTCCACAAAGAGGCTGTTCAAAGCATTCTAGGCCTTTGCTATCAAGCTTCTCACAATTCTTCCTGGATCTTCACCTTATCCATTTAAAAAGGAAAAAAGGGTAAAAAAAAAAACAAAGGAAAAAAATATGTAGTGCCCCCTTGAGGAGCCTGAGGAGAATGCAGGAGTATTGGCCTACCCCACCTCAATGGTTGCTAACATGACCACAGACATAGGGAACTGGTGGTTTGATGGGTTGAGCCCTCTACCATAGGTTTTACCCTTGGGAAGACGGTTGCTGCAAAGGAGAGGCTAGGCCTCCCTATAATTGTGCCTAAGAGCCTCCTCCCAAATGCCTCTTTGTTGCTCAGATGTGGCCCTCTCTCTCTAGCTAAGCCAACTTGAAAGGTGAAATCACTGCCCTCCCCCCTACATGGGATCAGACACCCGGGGGAGTGAATCTCCCTGGCAACGTGGAATATGACTCCTGGGGAGGAATGTAGACCTGGCATCGTGGGATGGAGAACATGTTCTTGACCAAAAGGGGGATGTTAAAGGAAATGAAATAAGTTTCAGTAGCAGAGAGATTCCAAAAGGAGCCAAGAGGTCACTGTGGTGGGCACTCTTACGCACAATTTAGACAACCATTTTTAGGTTCTAAAGAATTGGGGTAGCTGGTGGTGGATACCTGAAACTATCAAACTACAAGCCAGAACCCATGAATCTTGAAGACAATTGTATAAAAATGTAGCTTATGAGGGGTGACAATGGGATTGGGGAAACCATAAGGACCACACTCCACTTTGTCTAGTTTATGGATGGATGAGTAGAAAAATAGGGGAAGGAAACAAACAAACAAACAGACAAAGGTACCCAGTGTTCATTTTTACTTCAATTGCTCTTTTTCACTTTAATTATTATTCTTATTATTTTTGTGTGTGTGCTAATGAAGGTGTCAGGGATTGATTTAGGTGATGAATGTACAACTATGTAATGGTACTGTGAACAATTGAATGTACGATTTGTTTTCTATGGCTGCATGGTATGTGAATATATCTCAAAATGAAGATTAAAAAAATAAATAAATGCAAATAACCAATAAAAAAGAAAAAATAGAACATTATGCTAAGTGAAAGAAACCAAACACAAAGTACTACATTTTGTATGACTCCATTCATATAAAATGTAAAATAAATACATTTATAGAAACAGAATTTGATTAATGGTTATGTAGGGCTGGTGAAAGATAGAAGGATTGAGAGGTAACTGCTAAGGGGTATGAGGTTTTTCTTTTTGGAGCAACGAACGTGTTCTAAAATTGATTGTGATAAGGAATGTACAATTCTGTGATTAAACTAAAAGCCATTGACCACAAAAAAAAAAAAAAAAAAAAAAAGCCATTCCAACATGTTTGCTATTTGCAAACTCAGCAGCAAAACACCACACTCTTGGTACCAAAATCTGTTCTAGTTTGCTAATGCTGTCAGAATTCAAAACACCAGAGATGGATTGGCTTTTATAAAAGGGGGTTTATTTGGTCACATATTTACAGTCTTAAGGCCATAAAGTATCCAAGGTAACACATCAGCAATTGGGAACCTGCACTGGAGGATGGCCAATGGTGTCCAGAAAACCTCTTGTAGCTGGGAAGGCATGTGGCTGCTGTCTGCTCCAAAGTTCTGCTTTCAAAATGGCTTTCTCCCAGAACATTCCTCTCTAGGCTGCAGTTCCTCAAAAATGTCACTCTTAGTTGCACTTGGGGTATTTGTCCTCTCTTAGCTTCTCCAGAGAAAGAGTCTGATTTCAAAGACCATCTTCAAAATGTCCTGTAAGCTGAAGCTCCTCTTTCAGTTCCAGTGCATTCTTCAAAGTGTCCCTCTTGGCTGTAGCTCCTGCTTTCAATGGCTGTCTTCAAACTGTCTCTCATCTGCATCTTCTGTGCTTTCCTTAAATGTCCCTCTTTGCTGTAGCTCCTCTTCAAAATATCACTTTCAGCTGCACAGATTTCCTTCTGTTATGTCAGCTCATTAATATGTCTCCACTGATGAACTCAGACCCACCCTGAATGGGCAGAGCAACACCACCAAGGAAATTATCCAGAGTCATCTCCCTTTGCTGGGAGGGGTACATTGCAAAGAAACACACAAAGAATTGCAATCTAATCAACACTGATAACATCTGCCCACACAAGATTACATCAAAGATAATGGTGTTTGGGGGACACAATATATTCAAACTGGCACACTGGTGTGCCTAATATACAGCAGGAAATCCCAAGTTAAGAAACACGAGGGAAGAAATCTCATTGGGGCTCAAACCTGTGGATGAGACAGTGCCATCCTAGGTCCCAACGCAGCATAGAATTCTGGCAGGTGCTTGGAATGTGCATGGGCAAATTACACTGAAAATCGCCTACCTCAAAATAGGCTTCAGTTTTCAGGCAACAGGGCTCTAAACCAATGGCTGCCCTGTGGTATGAAAATATAATGGGCACCCCAAGTAAGCAGGTGATGGTGGAGGTATTGTGGCCTGTGCAGGTTGTTGTAGGTATATGAGGATTATTCTGCAGCCCTGAGGATCACCTGCAGCCACAATGCATGCTGAGTTTGACTCTCCCTGGAGGAAGCTATACAGGAATGCCCAAGGGCAAATTCCAATTGGGTGTGTAGTAGGGGGATATTTAGTGAAGTGCCCCTGGCCAAGCATGGGCATGCCATTTTATTCAATGACACAGAAATAACCACTGGTTCTAAGACAAGCAGCTTAGAATCATGGGTGATCACTTAGCAGAGCCTACCATGAGGAAAGCCCATGTGCAGTCAATGAACCCACTTTAAGTCAGGGAAATTTGGGAAACATTGAGGTGTCTGCCTTGTCCACCATTTATAGCTGACATGAGGATTGGCTCATGGCTGTCTTAGTGGTGGGATTTCTTGCTCTATTTATGGTTGCCAGAAATCTCATTCTTGGCCTAAATGCTGAGTGACAGTCAAGGTGGTCCTGGGATGAAGAGAACACATGATACATGGAGAGGCTGATTTTTTTTAGCTGAGTGTGTTGGAGGCATGATTGGGAAAAGGTATGGAGACTCCCAGAGGGCAGGCATGATGGTGTACAATGAATATTGTTTGTTCCTTGGTCCAGGAATTATCATTTCACTGAGAGCTATCCCTGTCCTGGGAGCCAAAATTCACTGGCTCTGTCAGTTAGAATGACACACATATGACTGTGAATGCCCAACCCATGTCACCCTTTTACATGGTGCTGGACTTAGGAGAGATTTACTGCAAAGGTGGCACATATTTTGCTCCAGATCTGAAAGCAAGTTTATTAACAAAGGAAGATGTCAACCCTGACCTCTGCATTCCTGAATTTGCTGAAGCCCAGAGGAGTAGACCCAACTGGCACTGACTGTGACCATTCTTCTTATATCCCTTTAAAGCAGATCAGTGTAATCTCACCCTGATCTGACCATGTGCCCTCATGAGGAGGGAAACCAACACATGTGAACTGTCTTTATTTAATTTCTTTTTTCACTGATTTAACATTGTTTCATATTCCTTATATAATAAGGTTTTCTTTAACAATTTTAAATTTATGTTTAAAAATTGTCTGTTTATTTAATTTTTCTTGTAGTATTTCACTTAAGAGCAGAGGCATTCTCTTATGTATTCACAGGAACATTACCAAAAGAATTAAATTAACATGGTTGTAATGAATCTCTCATCTAAGGGTCTGGTCCCCAACTCATCAATTACCCAGTCATGTTCTATCAACCAACCAAAATGTTAGTAGTAGTAATAATGACAGAAATGTAGAAAGGCACAAAGCAAAAATAGTGTCCAGTATCATATCAAATGTGAGATTCCTTTTATGGGTATATTTATTCTCTTTCATCTGAATATATCTCAATTATTTCCTTCATCTGGACATTAGAAAAGTGCTGAAACATCCTTTTAAAGAATATACCACAAATTGTTTTTCTTCTAGGGGTTTTTGCTGATGAAATTGAGTTGATGAATTTTAGGTTGTATTGGCAGAAAATTATTCTGCCCTCATGGTAATTATTTTTAAATGAAAAGATAAATTTTTGTTTCATTGTATTGAATTCATTTTAAACATTCTCTATAAGCTACAACACCACACAGGTATCAAAAATCATCACTTTATAATAAAGCAAAGCAAAGTTTCAGGAAAGCAAGTAACCTGACATAAAATATTTGATTCATGTATTGCACAAGTCTGCATTAATGGGTTATCTTCAAGGCATTCAATTAAAGTTTTCTAATATTAAAACAGTACTCTTCATACAGTCCATGTCTCTTCCTTGGGTTACTGTTTATTGCTGCACAGTCCTTGGTTTACTTGTTCCCCCTCTTGTCATCTATACAGTTACATGACTTCACATCCCTCATATCCACTTTCAAATAGAGGCTCCTCTGCTGAGCCTTGTGTGCACAAGCATCTAAATACCAGACCAACTGTTTCTGAACCTTTCCCTTTACTCCAAGTAGAAATCCCTGAACCCCAGTGTGCCTAATATACAGCACATATAATCTGTGGAGGAGACAGTGTCAATGCAGGTTCCAAAGTGGCATAGAATTCTGGTGGGTTCTTGAAGCACACATGTGCAAATTACACTGACCATCTCCTACCTCACAACAGGCATCAGGTTGCTAAGGAACAGGGCTCTATCACAATGGCTTCCCTGTGGTCTGAGAGTATATTGGGATCCTCAAGGTTGCATGTGATTCTGAATGTGTTGTGGCCTGTGCAGTTTTTTGTAGGCATATGAGGATTATTCTGCAGCTCCAAGGATCACCTGCAGCCCTGAAAGATTGTGAGGGTTTGACTCTCTCTGGAGGAAGCTCTACAGGAATGCCCAAGGGCAAATTACAATTGGGAGTGTGGTATGGGGAATTTTAATGAAATAAACATGGCCAAGCATGGGCCTACCTTTTTTTTTCTGATGGCACAGAAATTACTGCTGGATCTAAGACAAGCAACTTAGCATCCTGTGTGCTCACTTAGCAGAGCCTACCAAGAGGCATGCCCACATGCAATGAACACACTTTAAGTCAGGGAAATTTGGACAATTTGAGCTCTGTGCTCTGTCCACTGTTTATAGCCAACATGAGGATTGGCTCATGCCTGTCTTACTACTGTGATTTCTTGCTCTGTTATGCCTGCCAGAAATCTCATTCTGAGCCTAAATTGTGAGTGAAAGTCAGGGTGGTCCTGTGATGAAGAGAACACATGATACATGGAGAGGCTGATATTTCTTTGTTGAGTGGGTTGGAGGTATTATTGGGGACAGGTATGGAGACTCCCTGAGGGCAGGCATGATGGCGAACACCGAATATTGTTTGTTCCTTTGTACAGGAATTATCATTGCCCTGAGGATTTCAATGTCCTGAGACCCAACATTCCCTGGCTCTGTCAGTTAGAATGATACACATGGAACTGTGAATGCCCACACCATGTCCCCCTTTTACATGGTGCTAGAGTTGGCAGAGATTAACCACAAATGTGGCACATATTTTATTCCAGGTCTGAAAGGAAGTTTATTAGAAAAGGAAGAAGACTGCCCCAAACTCTCCATTCCCAAATATCTGAAGCCCAGGTGAGTAGGCCCAAGTGGCAGTGACTATGAACATTCTTCTCGTAATCCATGAAAGCAGGTCAGTGTAATTTCACCCTGATCTGACCCTGTGCCTTCATGAAGAGGGAGACCAAAGCTTGTGAACTGTTTTTATTCAATTTATTTTTTCACCAAATTAACATTGTTTCATATTCCTTGTATAATAAGGTTTTTTTAATAATTTTAAATTTATATTTAAAAAAATATCAGTTTCTTTAATTATTCTTGTAGTATTTCACTATGGAACAGAGGCATTCTCTTATTATTCACAGGAACATTACTACAATCATTAAATTAACCTGGTTGTAGTAAAAATATCTCATTTAGGGGCCTGGACCCCACCTTATCAATTAAACAATCATGTCCTATTGGCTAAGCAATATATTAATAGTGATAATAATGATAGAAACGTAGAAAGGTAAAAAAAATAGTGTTCAGTCTCATATCAAAAGTGGCATTTCTTTTACAGGTATATTTATTCTCTTTCATTTGAATATATCTCAATTATTTCCTTCATCCAGACATATTAGAAAACTGCTGAAATATCCTTTTAAAAAATATACCTCAAATTGCGTTTCTTTTAGGGGTTTCCATATGAAATTGACTTTATGAATTTTAGGTTGTATTGGCAGAATATTGTGCCCTCATGGTGATTATTTTTAAATGAGAAGTTAAATTATTGTTTCTTTCATTGTATTGAATTCATTTAAAACACTATCTATAAGGTACATCAACACCAAAGTATAAAATTCTCAACTTTATAATAAAACACACCAAAGTTTCAGGAAAGCAAGTAACCTCAAATAATTTCCTTGCTTCCTGCATTGCACAAGTTTGCATTAATGGGTTAAATTCAAGAAGTTTGATAAAGATATCTAATATAATAAACAGAAGTCTTCAAACAGTCCATGTATCATCCCTGGGGTATTGTTTATTGCTGCACAGTACTAGGTTTACGTTTGCACCCTCTTGCCATCTAGTTCCCATAACAAGACTTCACATCCCTCATATCCAGTTCAAATAGAGGCTTCTCTGCAGTCTTGTGTGCACAAGCAGCTACACACCACATCAAGTGTTTCTGAATCATTCCCATTACTCCAAATAGGAATCCGTGTACCCTGTTGTGCCTAATATACAGCAGGGAATCCGAAGTTAAGAAACCTCAGGGAAGAAATCTCACTGAGGCTTGAACCTGTGGAGGAGACTGTGTCAGCCCAGGTTCCATAGCTGCATAGAATTCTAGCTGGTGCTTGGAATGTGCACATGCAAATTACACCAGCCATTCCTACTTCACAATAGGCATCAGGTTGCTAAGCACCAGGCCTCTATCCCAATGGCTGCCACATGGTCTGAAAGTACAATGGGATCCCTAAGTGTGCAGGTGATGGTGGAGCTGTCATGGACTGTGCAGATTGTTGTAGGTATATGAGGATGATTCTGCAACCTTCAGAATCACCTGCAGCACCAATGGATGGTAAGGGTTTTACTTTCCCTGGAGGAAGCTCTACAGGAATGCTGCAGGGCAAATTCCAATTGGTTGTGGGGTAGGGGGAAATTTAATGAAGAGCCCCTGGCCTATCTTTGGCCTGCCTTTCTTTTCCAATGGCACAGAAATTACTGCTGGATCTAAGACAAGCATCTTATTATCACAGGTGCTCACTTAGCAGAGCCTACCATGAGGCACGCCCATGTACAGTCAATGAATCCACTTTAAGTCAGGGAAATTTGGACAACTTTGAGGTGTCTGCCCTGCCCACTGTTTATACCCTACATGAGGATTGGCTCATGGATGTCTTACTGGTGGGATTTCTTGGTCTATTTATGCTTGCCAGAAATCCCATTCTGGACCTAAATGCTGAGTGACATGCAAGATGAATGTGATGAAGAGAAAATATGTTTCATGGAGAGGATAATATTTTTTGTATTGAGTGGGTTGGAGGCATGATTGGGGAAAGGGATGGAGATGCCAGAGGGCAGGCATGATGGTTTACACTGAATATTGCTTGTTCCTTTGTCCAGGAATTATCATTGAATGGATGGATATCCCTGTCTGGGAGCCTACATACCCAGGCTCTTTCATTTAAAATGATACACATGTAATGGTGAATGCCCACTCCAAGTCACCATTTTACATGGAGCTGGGCTTGGGAGAGATTAACCACAAATGTGGGACATATTTTTTCCACATCTGAAGAAAGTTTATTAGCAGTGGGAAAAGACTTCCCTGACCACTACATTCACAAATTTGCTGAAGCCCATGGGAGTAGGTCAAAGTGGGATTGACTGTGACCATTCTTCTCACATCCCATGAAAGCAGGTCAGTGCAATCTCACCCTGATCTGGCCCTCTGTATTCATGAGGAGGGAAACCAACACATGTGAACTGTCTTCATTTAATTTTTTTTTCTGATTTAACATTGTCTCATATATCTTGTATAGTAAGGTTTTCTTTAGCAATTTTAATTTTGTGTTGAAAAAATGTCAGTTTCTTTAATTATTCCTGTAGTATTTTCCTTAACAACAGAGGCATTCTTTTATGTGTACTCAGGAACATTACAACAAACATTAAATTAAACTGGTTTTAGTATAAATATCTCATCTTGGGGCCTGTACCACCTCAACAATTATCCAGTCAAGTCCTATCAACCAAGCAAAGTGATAACAGCAATAATAATGATAGAAATTAAGAAAGGCACAAAACAAAAAGTGTCCAGTCTCATATCAAATGTGGCATTTCTTTTACAGGTATATTTATTCTCTTTCATTGCAATACATCTCAATTATTTCCTTCATCCAGACATATAAGAAAACTGCTGAGCCATCCATTTAAAGAATATTTCTCAAATTGTGTTTCTGTTCAGAGGTTCTTCCTGATGAAATTGAGTTCAATTTTTAGGCTGTATTGGCAGAAAATTATTGTGCCCTAAAGGTGATTTTCTTATAAATGAGAAGTATAATTTTTGTTTCTTTCATTGTGTTGAATTCATTTTAAACATTATCTATAAGCTACAACAACACACAGGTATCAATAATCACCACTGTATAATAAAGCAAAGCAAAGTTTCAGGAAAGCAAGTAACCAGAAATAACTTCTTTGCTTCATGCATTGCACAAGTCTGCATTAATGGGTTATCTGCAAGGCATTTTATTAAAGTTCTCTAATATTACAAATAGTACTCTACATATAGTCCGTGTATCTTCCTTGGGGTATTTTTTTTATTTCTGCACAGTCCTAGGTTTCCTTTTTCCACGTCTTGTCATCTAGTTCCAGTTACAAGTCTTCTCATCCCTTATATTCACTTTCAAATAGAAGCTTCTCTGCTGAGCCTTGCATATGCAAGCAGTTACACAGCCCACCAACTGTTTCTGAATATTTCCCTTTACTCCAAATAGGAATCCCTGATCCCTGGTGTGCCTAATATACAGCAGGAAATCCCAAGTTAAGAAACCTAAAGGAAGAAATCTCACTGGGGCTCAAACCTGTGGAGGAGACAGTGTCAGCCTATATTCCAAAGTGGCATAGAAGTCTGAAGGGGGCTTGGAGTGCACATATGCAAATTACCTTGACCCTTTCCTACCTCATAATATGCATCAGGTTGCTAAGCAACAGGGCTCAATCCAAATGGCTGCACTGTGGTCTGAAAGTGTAATGGGATCCCCAAGTATGCAGGGGATGTTGGTGTTGCAGTCTGTGCAGTTTGTTGTAGGTATATGAGAATGAATCTGCAGACCTGAGGATCACCTGCAGCACTGTGAATGGTGAGGGATTGAGTCTCCCTGAGAGATACTTTGCAGGAATGACCAAGGGCAAATTTCAACTGGGTGTGGGCTAGGGAAAACTATAATGAAGTGCCCCTGTCTAAGCTTGGGCCTGCCTTTTTCTTCCCAGTGGCACTGAAAGGACTGCTGGATCTAAGACAACCAGCTTAGTGTCTCGGGGGCTCACTATACAGAGCCTACCATGAGGCATGCCCATTTGCAGACAAGTAACCCACTTCAAGTCAGGGTAATTTGGACAACTTTGATGTGTCTGTCCTGACCACTGTTTATAGCTGACATGAGGATTGGTTCATGGTTGTCTTAGTGGTGGGATTTCTTGCCCTATTTATGCTTGCCAGAAATCTCATTCTGGGCATAAATTCTGATGTAAATTCAAGGTGGTCCTCTGATAAAGGGAACACATGATATATGGAGAGGCTGATATTTTTTGTGTGAGTGGGTTGGAAGCATGATTGGGGAGAGTGTGGAATATTCCCAGAGGGCAGGCATGATGGTTTACACTGATTATTGTTTGTTTCTTGGTCCAGGAATTATCATTGCCCTGAGGGATATCCATGTCCTGGGAGCCAACATACCCAACTGGCTCTGTCAGTTAGAATGATACACATGTAACTGTGAATGCCCACCCCAAGACCCCCTTTTACATGGTGCTGGAATTGTGATAGCTTAACCACAAATGTGGCACATATTTTATCCCAGATCTGAAAGCAAGTTCATTAGCAAAGGAAGACTTCCCCCACCTCTCCTTTCCTGAATATGCTTAAGTCCAAGGGAGTAGGCCCAACTGGCACTGACTGTGAGCATTCTTCTCATATCCCATGAAAACAGGTACATATAATCTCAGCCTGATCTGAACCTGGGCCTTCATGAAGAGGGAAACCAACACATGTAAAGTGTCTTTATTTAATTTCTTTTATCACTGATTTAACATTTTTTCACATTCCTTGTATTATGTTTTATTTAGCATTTTTTTAAATTTGTGTTCTAAAAATATCAATTTCTTTAATCATTCTTGTAATATTTCACTTAATAAATCAGAGAGACTCATGTATTCACAGGAACAATACCACAATCATTGAATTAACCTGGCTTTTGTAAAAATGTCTCATCTAGGGTCCTGGACCTAACCTGAAGAATTTCCCAGTCATGTCCTATCAAACAAGCAACATGTTAATAGTAATGACAATGACAGAAATGTAGAAAGGCACAAAACAAAAATAGTTTTCAGTCTTATATAAAACATGGCATTTCCTTTTCAGTTATATTTATTTTCTTTCATCTGAATAAATCTCATTTCTTTCCTTCATCTGGACATATTAGAATCCAGTGAACCATCCTTTTGAAGAATATTCCTCAAAGTGTGTTTTTGTCATAGTTTCTTTCTGATTAAATTGAGTTTATGAATTTTAGGCTCTATTGGCAGAAAATTATTGTGCCACCATGCTGACTTTTTTTATGATAAGTTTAATTTTTGTTTCTTTCATTGTATTGAAATCATTTTAAACATCAATAAGCTACAATGACACACAAGTTTATAAAAAATCACCACTTTATAATAAAGCAAACAAAGTCTCAGGAAAGCTAGTAACCTGAACTATCTACTTTGCTTCCGACATTCCACAAGTTTGCCTTAATGTGTTATCTTCAAGGCATTTGATTAAAATTTCTAATATTATAAACACTACAATTCATACAGTTCATTTATCTTTCTTGGGGTATTTTATACTGCTACAAAGTCCTAGGTTTCCTGTTTCCCCCTCTTACCTTCTAGTTCCAGTACATGACTTCACATCCCTCATATCCAATTTCAAATAGAGGCTTCTTTGTTGAGTCTTGCGGCAGAAACAGCTACAAACCACTCCAAATGTTTCTGGATCATTCCTATTACTCCAAATAGGAATCCCTGGACCCAGGAGTGCCTAATATACAGCAGAATATCCCAAGTTAAGGACCCTAAGAGAAGTAATCTCATTGGGGCTTGAAACTTTAGAGAAGCAGAGACATCCCAGGTTCCAAACTGGCCTAGAATTCTGGTATGTGCTTGGAATGCACATGCACAAATTACTCTGAACATTTACTGCCTCACAATTGGCATCAGGTTGCTAAGCAGCATGGCTCTATGCAAATGGCAGCCCTGTGGTCTAAATATAATGGGCTCCCCAAGTATGCAGATGATGGTGGAAGTGTTGTGGCCTGTGCAGTTTTTTTGTAGGTATATGAGGATAAATCTGCAACCCCAAGGATCACCTTCAGCCCTGAAAGATGATGAGGTTTTGACTCTCCCTGGAGGATCCTATACAAGAATGCCCAAAGGCAACTTCTATTTGTGTATGGGGAAGGCAGAAGTTTAATGAAGTGGCTGTGGCCTAGCTTGGGCATGCCTTCTTTTTCCAATGGCACATAAATTACTGCTGGATCTAAGACACACAGCTTTGCATCCTGGGTGCTTACTTAGCAGAGCCCACCATGAGGCATGTTCAAGTATAGTCAGTGAACTCACTTTAAGCCATGGAAATTTGGACAACTTTGATGTGTCTGCCTGTCCACTGTTTATATCTGACATGAGGATTGGCTCATGGCTATCTTAGTGGTGGGATTTCTTGCTCTATTTATGCTTGAGAAAATTCTCATTCTGGGCCTAAATGCTGAGTGATCGTCATGGTGGTCCTATGATGAAGAGAACACATGATACATGGAGAGGCTGATATTTTTTGGGTTGAGGGGATTGGAGGCATGATTGGGGACAGCAATGGAGACTCCCAGAGGGCAGTAATGATGGTGCACACTGAATATAGTTTGTTCTTTGGTTCAGGAATTATCATTGCCCTGAAGGATATCCCTGTCCTGGGAGAAAACTTACCATGGCTCTGTCAGTTAGAATGATACACATGTAACTGTGAATGCCCTCCCCAAAACCCCCTTTTACATGGTGCTTGAATTGGGAGATAATAATAAAAAATGTAGCACATAATTTGTTCCTGGTCTGAAACATGTTTATTAGCAAAGGAAGAAGACTTCCCTGACCATTCCATTGCTGGGTGTGCTGAATCTCAAGGGAGTAGGCCCAAATGGCACTGACTGTGACCATCCTTCTCATATGCCATGAAAGCAGATCAGCATAATCTTACCCTGATCTGACCCTGTGCCTTCATGGGGATGGAAATGGACACATGTGATGTGTCTTTATTTAATTTCTTTTATCACTGATTTAACATTGTTCCATATTCCTTGTATAATAAGGTTTTCTTTATCAATTTTAAATTTTCATTTTAAAATATGTCAGTTTCTTAATTATTCTTCAAGTATTTAACTTAAGAGCTGAGACAGTCTGTTATGTATTCACAGGAACATTACCATAATGATCATATTAACCTGGTTGTAGAAAAAATATCTCCTCTAGGGGCATTGTCCCCACCTCAACAATTACCCAATCATATCCTGTTGGTAAAGCAAAATGTTATTAGTAATAACAATGATAGAGATGTAAAAAGGCACGAAAACTAGAGCCCAGTCTCATATCAGACATGGCATGTCTTTTTCAGGTATATTTATTCTTCTTCATCTGACTATATCTCAATTATTTCTTTCATGTGGACATATTAGAAAACTGCTCAACCATCCTTTGAAAGAATATTCCTCAAATTGTGCTGTTTCAGAGTTTCTTCCTGATGAAATTGAGTATACGAATTTAAGACTGTGTTGGCAGAAAATTGTGCCCTCATGGTGATTTTTTTAAATGATAATTTAATTTTTGTTTCTTTCATTGTATTGAAACATTTTTAAACATTATCTATAAGCTACAACAACACACATGTATCAAAAATCACCACTTTATAATAAAGAAAAGCAAAGTCTCAGGAAAGCTAGTAACCTGAAGTAAATACTTTGCTTCCCACATTGCACAAGCTTTATTAATGGGTTTGAATAAAATTTCTAATATTATAAACAGTATGCTTCATAAATTCCATGTATCATCCTTGGGGTATTTTTTATTGCTGCACAGTTCTATGTTTCCTGTTTCCCCCTCTTGCCATCTAGTTCCAGTTACACAACTTCATATCCCTCATATCCACTTTCAAATAGAGGCTCCTCTGCTGAGCCTTTGTGCTCAGTCAGCTGCAGAACACACCAAGTGTTTCTGAATTATTCCCATTAATCCAAGTAGGAACACCTGTACCCAGGTATGCCTAACATACAACAGGAAATTCCAAGTTAAGAAACCTCAGGTAAGGAATATCACTGGAGCTGGAAACTGTGGAGGAGACAGAGTCAGCCCAGGTTTAAAAGTGGCCTAGAATTGTGTCAGGTGCTTGGAATGCAAATGCACAAATTATGCTGACCCTTTCCTGACTCACAATAGGCATCAGGATGCTAAGCAACAGGGCTCTATCCCAGTGGATGCTCTCATAGTCTGAAAACATAATGGGCTCCACAAGTGTGCAGGTGATAGTGGAGATGTTGCAGCCTGTTCAATTTTTTATTGGTATATGAGGATGATTCTGCATGCCTGATGATCACCTGCAGCCACAATGGATATTGAGGTTTTGATTTGTCATGGTGGTTGCTATACAGGAATGCCCAAGGGCAAATTCCTGCAGGGTGTGGGGTAGATGGAAATTTAATGATGTGACCCAGGCCAAGATTGGGCCTGCTGTTTTTTCCAGTGGTATGGAAATTACTGCTGGATCTAAGACATTCAGCTTAGCATCCTGGGTGCTCACTTAGCAGAGCCTACCAAGAGGCATGCCCATGTGCAATGAACCCACTTTAAGTCAGGGAAATTTGGACAACTTTGATGTGTCTTCCCTGTCCACTGTTGAGAGCTCATGTGAGGATTGGCTCATGGCTGTCTTTAGTGGTGGGATTTCTTGCTCTATTTGTACTTGCCAGAAATCTCATTCTGGGCCTAAATGCTGAGTGACAGTTAAGGTGGTCCTGTGATGAAAAGAATGTATGATATGTGGAGAAGCTGATAGTTTTTGTGTTGAGTGGTTTGGAAGCATGATTGGCGACAGGGATGGCAGAATCCCAGAGGTCAGGCAAGATGGTGTACACTGAATATTGTTTGTTCCTTGGTCAAGGAATTATCATTGCCCTGAGGGATATCCCTGTCCTGGGAGCCAACATACCATGGCTCTGTCTGTTAGAATGATACACATGTAACTGAGAATACCTTCTCCAAGTCCCCCTTTTATATGGTATTGGACTTGTTTCATATTCCTTTTATAATAAGGTTTTCTTTAACAATTTTAAAGTTATGTTTTAAAAATGTCAGTTACTTTACTTATTCTTGTAGTATTTCACTTAAGAACAGAGATAGTCACTTATCTATTCACAGGGACATTAACACAATCATTAAATTATCCTAGTTGTAGTAAAAATATCTCATCTAGGGGCCTGGACCCCACCTCAACAATTATCCAATCATGTCCTATCAAACAAACAAACTGTTAGTAGTAATAATGATAGAAATGTAGAAAGGCAGAAAACAAAAATAGTGTCCAGACTCATATTAAACATGGCATTTCTTTCTCAGGTATGTTTATTCTGTTTCATCTCAATATATCTCAATTATTTCCTTCATCTGGACATATTAGAAAACTGCAGAACCATCCTTTTAAAGAACATTCCTCAAAAAATTTTTTCACAGGTTCTTCCTGATGAAATTGAGTTTATGAATTTTAGGCTGTATTGGCAGAAAATTATTGTGCTCTCTTGGTGATATTTTTAAATGATAACTTTAATTTCTTTCTTTCATTGAATTGAAATCATTTTAAACATAGTCTATAAGCTATAAAACCACACAAGTATCCAAAGTCACCACTTTATAATAAAGCAAAGCTGTCTCAGGAAAGCTAGTAACCTGAAATAACTTCTTTGCTTCCTGCATTGCCTAACTTTGCATTAATGGGTTGTCTTCAAGGCATTTGATTAAAACTTCTAATATTATAAACAGTACTTTTCATACAGTCCATGAATCTTCCTTGGGATATTGTTTATTGCTGCACAGTGCTAGGGTTCCTGTTTCCTCCTCTTGTCATCTAGTTCCTGTTACATGACTTCACATCCATCATATCGACTTTCAAATAGAGGCTGCTCTGCTGATCCTTGGGTGCACCAGCAGCTACATACCACACCAACTTTTTCTGAATCTTTTACATCACTCCCAATAGGAATGCCTGTACCCTGGTGTGACTAATGTATAGCAGGAATTACCAAGTTAAGAAACCTCATGTAAGAAGTCTCACTGGGGCTTGAACCTGTGGAGGAGACAGAGCCAACCCATGTTCCCAAGTGAACCAGAATTCTGGTGGGTGCTTGGAACACACATGCACAAATGAAGCTGACCCTATGCTGCCTCACAATAGGCCTCAGCTTGCTAAGCTACAGGTCTCTCTCCCAAAGGCTGAACTGTGCTCTGTAAATATAATAGGCTGCCCAAGTTCACAGGTGGTGGTGAAGGTTTTCTGCCCTGTGCAGTTATTGTAGGTACATAAGGATGATTCTACTGACCCATTGATCACCTGCAGCCCCACTGGTTCATGAGGAAATGACTCAACCTGGGTGTTGCTACACAGGAAAGCCCAAGGGCAAATTCCAATTGTATGTGGTAGGCACAAGATAATGAAGTTCCCCTGGCCAAGCTTGGACCTGACTTTTATTCCCAAAGGCATAATGGATCACAATGAATCCAAGATATGTCACTTAGTATCCCAGGTGCTCACTTAGTCTTCTCTGCTTCTTCTCTTGTTTTCAGAATCAGCTACATACCACTCCAAGTGTTTTTGAAACTTTCCCATTACTTCAAATAGGAGTCCCTGTAACCAGGTGTGTCTAATAAACAGCAGGAAATCCCAAGTTAAGAAACTTCAGGGAAGAAATCTCCCTGGGGCTCTATCCTGTGGAGGAGACTGAGTCAGCCCAGGTTCCAAAGTCACCTAGAATTCTGGCAGGTTCTTGGAATGTGCCTGCACAAATGTTGCTGACACTCTACAGCATCACAATAGGCATCAGCTTGCTAAGCTACAGGGCTCTATCACAATGCCTGCCCTATGGTCTGAAAATATAATGGGCACCCCAAGTGTGCTGGTGATGGTGAAGGTGTTGTCACCTGTCCAGTTTGTTGTAGGGATATAAGGATTATTCTGCAGCCCTGAGGATCACCTGCAGCTCTAATGAATGGTGATTTCTCACCCTCCCTGGAGGGTGCCATACAGAAATGCCCAAGAGCAAATTCCAATTGGGTTTGCAGTAGGCAGTTTAATGAAGTGCCCCTGCAAAGATAGGGGCTGCCTTTTTTTTTCCAATGTCACAGAAATTGCCACTGGATCTAAGACATGCAGCTTAGCCTCCTGGGTGCTCATGTAGCAGAGCCTATCAGGACACTTGCCATGTGTGATCAATGAACCCACCTTAAGTGAGTAAATTGGGACAGCTTTGATGTGTCCACCTTGTTCACTGTTTATAGCTGACATGAGGATTGGTGCATGGATCTCTTAGTGTTGGGATTTCTTGCTCTATTTATTCCTGTCAGAAGCCTATTTTTGGGTGTAAATGTTGAGTGACAGTCAAGGTGGTGCTGTGATGAAGAGAAAACATCATATGCAGACAGGCTGATATTTTTTGTGTTGAGTGGTTTGGAGGCATGATTGGGGACAGGGATGGAGAATCCAAGAGGGCAGGCATGATGGTGTACACTGAATATTGTTTTTCCCTTGGTCCAGGAATTATCATTGCCCTGAGGGATATCCCTGTGCTGGGAGCCAACATACCCTTGCTCTGTCATTTGTAATGATACACATTTAACTGTGAATGTCCACCCCAATTCTGTCTTTTACATGATGCTGGACTTGGAACAGATTAATGATAAATTTGGCACATATTTTGTCCAGATCCGAAAGCAACATTAATAGCAAAGGAAGAAGACTTCCATGATGTATTCAGTCCACAATGTGCTGAAGCCCAAGGTAGTAGGCCCAAGTGGCACTGACTATGACCATTCTCCTCATATCCCATAAAAGAAGGTCAGTAATCTCACCCTGATCTGACCCTGTGCCTATATGAGGAGGGAAGCCATCACATGTGAAGTGCTTTTTTAAATTTCTTTTATCACTGATTTAACATTATTTCATATTCCTTGTATGATAAGTTTTCTTTAACATTTTTATATTTATGTTTTATAAATCATCAGTTTCTTTAATTATCCTTGTAGTATCTTACTCAAGAACAGAGATGGTCTCTTATGTATTCACAGGAACATTACCACTATTGTTAAATTAACTGGGTTGTAGTGAAAATATCTCTACAAGTGCCTGGACCCCACCTCAACAATTTCCCTGTCATGTGCTATCAAACAAGCAAAATGTTAATAGTAATTATAATGATAGAAATGTAGAAAGGTACAAAAAATAGTGTCCAGTCTCATATCAAACATGGCATTTCTTTCTCAGGTACATTTATTCTCTTTTGTCTGAATATATCTCAATTATTTCCTCCATCTGGAAATAATAGAAAACTGGTGAATGATCCTTTAAAAGAATATACCTCAAATTGTGATTTTTTCAAAGGCTCTTCCTGATGAAATTGAGTTTATGAATTGCAGGCTGAATTGACAGAAAACTATTGTGCCCTCCTGGTGACTTTTTTTTAAATGGTAACACATGATATATCAAGAGGGGGATATTTTTAGGGTTTAGTGGATTAGAGTCATGAATCAGGACAGGCATGGAGATGCCCAGAGGGCAGGCATGATGGTGTACACTGAATACTGTTTGTTCCCTTGTCCAGGAATTATCATTGCCCTGAAGAATATCCCTGTACTGGGAGCCAACATACCCTGGCACTGTCAGTTGGAATGATAAACATGTAACTGTGAGTGTCCACACCAATTCCCCCTTTTACATTCTGCTGGACTTGGGAGAGAATAATCACTAATGTTGCACATATTTTGTTCCATTTCTGAAAGCAAGTTTATTAGCAAAGGAAGAAGACTTCTCCAAAATCCCTACTCCTGAAATTCCTGAAGCCCTGGGGAGTAAGCCCAAGTGGCACTGAATGTGACCATTCTTATCATATCCCATGAAAGCACATCAGTGTAATCTCACCCTGATCTGACCCTGTACCTTCTTGAGGAGGGAAACCAACACATATGAAGTGTGTATTTAATTTCTTTTACTACTGACTTAACATAGTTTCATATTCCTTGTATAATAAGGTTTTCTTTAACAGTTTTAAATTTATGATAAAAAAATGTCAGTTTCTTTAATTATTCTTGTAGTATTTCACTTAAGAAAGCAGTCTCTTATGTATTCACAGGAACATTACCAAAATCATTAAATTTAAGTAGTTGTAGTAAAAATATCTCATCTAGGGGCCTGAAACCCACCTCAACAATTACCCAATCATGTCCTATCAAAGAAGCAAAATGTTAATAGTAATAATAATGATAGAAACATATAAAGGGATAATAAAAATAATTTCTAGTCTCATATCAAACATGGCATTTCTTTTTTGGGTATATTTATTCTCTTTCATCTGAATATGTCTCAAATATTTCCTTTATCTGGTCATATTAGAAATCTGCTGAACAATCCTTTTAGAGAATATTCCTCAAATTGTGTTTCCTTTCAAAGGTTCTTCCTGATGAAATTGAATTTAAGAATTTTAGGCTTTATGGGCAGAAAATTACTGTGCCCACATGGTGATTGTTTTTAAATGATAAGTTTAATTTTTGTTTCAATGTATTGAATTCATTTTAAACTATCTATGAGCTGCATCAACACACAAGTATCAAAAGTCACCACTTTATAATAAAGCAAAGCAAAGTCTCAGGAAAGCAAGTAACCTAAAATAACTACTTTGCTTCCCACATTGCACAAGTTTGCATTAATGGGTTACCTTCAAGTTTTTGATTGAAGATTTATAATATTATAAAGAGAATTCTTCCTACACTCTATTTATTTTCCTTGGGGTATTGTTTATTGCTGCATGGCCCTGGTTTCCTATGTACCCCTCTTGTCATCTAGTTCCAGTTACATGACTTCACATCCCCCATATCCACTTTCAAAAGAGGCTTCTCTGCAGAGCCTTGTGTGCAGAATCAGCTACACACCACACCAAGTGTTCTCAGATCTTTCCCATAAATCCAAATAGGATTCCCTGTACCCAGATGTGCCTAATATACAGCAGGAAGTCCCAAGTTAAGAAACATCAGGGAAGAAACCTCACTGGGGCTTGTGCCTGTTGAAGAGACAGAGTGAACCCAGCTTCCAAAGCAGCCTAGAATCTGGTGGAAATTTGGAATGCACATGCTCAAATGATGCTAAACCTATCCTGCCTCAAAATAGACATCAGGTTGCTAAGCAACAGAGCTCTATCCCAATGGATGCCCTGTGTTCTGAAAATATAATGGGCTCCCCATGTGTGCAGATGATGGTGGGTGTGTTGTGGTCTGTGCAACTTGTTGCAGGTATATGAGGATGATCCTGCAACCCCCCAAGATCACATGTAGCCCTGATGGAAGGTGAGGGTTTGACTCTCCCAAGAAGATTCTACACAGGAATGCCCATGGGCAAATTCCTATTGGGTGTGTGGTAGGTGGAAGTTTATTGAAGGATCCCAGGCCAAGCTTGGGCCAGTGTTTTTTTTTTTTCCCAAAAGGCACAGAAATTACCACTGGATCTAGGACATGCATCTTAGTATCCCTGGTGCTCACTTAGCAGAGCCTACCATGAGGTGTGCCCATGTGCAGTCAATGTACCCACTTTAATTCAGGGAAATTTGGATGACTTTGATGTGTCTGACCTGTCCACTGTTTATAGCTGACATGAGGATTGGCTTATGGCTGTCTTATTGGTGGGATTTCTTGCTCTATTTATGCTTGCCAGAAGTCTCATTCTGGGCCTAATTTCTGAGTGACTGTCAAAGTGGTCCTGTGATGAAGAGAACACATGATATGGGAGAGGCATAAATTTTATGTGTTGAGTGGTTTGGAGGCATGACTGTGAACAGGGATGGAGAATCCCAGACAGCAGGCATGATGTTGTACACTGAATATTGTTTGTTCCATGGTCCAGGAATTGTCATTGCCCTGAGGGATATCCCTGTCCTGGGAGCCAACATACCCTTGTTCTGTCAGTTAGAATGATACACAGGTAACTGTGAATGTCCACCCCAAGTGATCCTTTTACATGGTGATGTACTTGGGAGAGATTAACCACAAATTTGGCACATATTTTCTTCCAGATCTGAAAGCAAGTTTGTTAGCAAAGGAAGAAAACTTACCCGACCTCTCCATTCCTGAACTTGCTGAAGCCCAAGGGAGTAGGCCCAAGTGGCGCTGATTGTGACCATTCTTCTCATATCCCATGAAAGCAGGTCAATGTAGTCTCATCCTGATCTGATTCTGTGGCTTCATGAGGAGGTAAACCAACACATGTAAAGTGTCTTTAATCTCTTTTACCACCCAATTTAACATTGTCTCATATTCCCTGTATAAGTTTTTAGCAACTTTAAATTCATATTTTAAAAAATGTCAGTTTTTTAATAATTCTTGTAGTATTTACTTAAGAACCGAATCAGTCTCTTATGTATTCACAGGAATATTACCACAATCATTAAAATAACATGGTTGTACCAAAAATATCTGATCTAGGGACCTGGACACCACATCCACAATTACCCAATCTTATCCTATCAAACAAGCACATTGTTGATAGTAATAATAATGTAGAAAGGCACAAAACCAAAAATACTGTCCAGTCTCATATCAAACATTGCATTTTTTTTCAGGAGTATTTTTTATCTTTCACCTGAATATGTCTCAATTGTTTCCTTCATCTGGACATATTAGAAAACTTTTGAAGCATTCTTTTAAAGAATATTCCTCAAATTGTTTTTATTAGAGGTTCTTCATGATGAAATTGAGTTTATGAATTTTAGGCTGTATTGGCAGAAAATTATTGTGCTCTCATGGTGATGTTTTAAAATGATAAGTTTAATTTTTGTTTCTTTCATTGTATTGCATTCATTTTTAACATTATCTATAAGCTACAACACACAAGTATCAAAAAATAACCACTTTATAATAAAGCAAACCAATGTCTCAGGAAACTTAGTATCCTGAAATAACTACTTTGCTTCTTGCATTGCACAAGTTTGCATTAAGGGGTTATCTTCAAGGCATTTGATTAAAATTTCTAATATTATAAACAGTACTCTTCCTACAGTCATACAGTCTATGTATCTTCCTTGGGGTATTGTTCATTGCTGCACAGTCCTAGGTTTCCTGTTTCCAACTCTTCTCATCTAGTTCCAGTTAAATGACTTCATATCCCTCATATACACTTTCAAATTGAGGCTTCTCTGCTCATCCTTGTGTGCACAATCAGCTACACACTACACAAAGTGTTTCTGAATCTTTCCATTTACTTCAAATAGGAATCCCTTTATCCAGGTGTGTGAAATATACAGCAGGAAATCCCACTTTAGTAAACTTCAGGGAAGAAATCTCACTGGGGCTTGAACCTGTGGAGGACACACATTCAGACCAGTTTCCAAGGCAGCCTAGAATTTTTGCAGGTGCCTGTAATTCACATGCACAAATGAGTCTGACTCTCTCCTTCCTAACAATAGACATCAGGTTGCTAAGCAACAGGGCTCCATCCCAATGGCTGCCCTGTGATCAGAAAATGTTTTAGACTCCACAGTTTGCTGGTAATGGTGGAGGTGCTGTGGCCTGTGCAGTGTGGAATAGGAATATGAGGATGATTCTGCAGCCCCGGGGATCATTTCCCCCCAATGGATGATGAGGTTTTGACTCCACTTGTATGATGCTGTACTTGAATCCTCAAGGGCAATTTCCAAAATGTGTATGGGTACGTGGAGCTTTAATGAAGTACCCCTAGCCAACCTTGGAGCTGCCTTTCTTTTCCAAAGGCATTGAAATTACCACTGAATCTAAGACATGCAGCTTTAGCATCCTGGGTGCTCACTTTGCAGAGCTCACCATGAGCCATGCCTGTGTGCAGTTAATGATCCCAGTTGAATTCAGGGAAATTTGGAGAACTGTGATGTGTCTGCCCTGTCCACTGTTTACAACTGACATGAGGATTGGCTCATGGCTGTTTTAGTGGAGGGATTTTTTGCACTACATGTGCTTGCCAGAAATCTCATTCTGGGTCTAAATTCAGAGCGAAGGTCAAGTTGTTCCTTTTATGAAAACACAACATGATATGTGGACAGGCTTATGTTTTTTGAAATGAGTGGGATGGTGGCAAGATTAAGGACAGGGATCAAGACTCCTAGAGGACAGGCATGATTGTGTACACTGAATATTGTTTGCTCCTTGGCCCAGGATTTATCATTGCCCTGAGGGAATATCCCTGTCCTGGGAGCCAACATACCCTGGCTCTGTCAGTTAGAATGATCCACAGTTAAATGTGTATGCCCACCCCAAGTCCCTCCCCCTTTTATATTGTGCTGGAATTGGGAGAGAATATCCACAGATATGGCACATATTTTTTCTATATCTGAAAGCAAGATTATTAGCCAAAGCGGAAAATTACCCCAATCTCTCTGTTCCTGAGTTTGCTGATTCCCAATGGAGTAGGCTCATGTGGCACTGACTGTGACCATTCATCTCATGTCCCATGAAAGCAGGTCCTGTTACCCTGATATGACCCTGTGCCTTCATGAGGGGGGGAACCAACATATGTGAATTGTATTTATTTAATTTATTTTCTCCACAAATTAACATTGTTTCATACTCCCTTTATAATAAGGTTTTCTTTCACAATTCAAAATTTATGTGTAAAAACAGTCAGTTTCTTCAATTATTCTTGCAGTAATTCACTTAACAGAGACATTCTCTTATGTATTCACAAGAACATTACAACAATCATTAAATTAAACTGGATGTAGTAAAAATATCTCATCTAGGGGCCTGGCCCCAACTCAAAAATTACCCAATCATGTCCTATCAACCAAGCAAAATGTTAATAGTAATAATAATGATTGAAATCTATAAAGGCACAAAACAAAAATGGTTTCCAGTCTCAAATAAAACATTGCATTTCTTTCTCAAGTATATTTTTCTCTTTCATCTGAATTTATCTCAATTATTTCCTTCATCTGGACATTTTAGAAAACTGCTGAACCATACTTTTAAAGAATATTCCTCAAATATTTTTTTCAGAGGTTCTTCCTGATGATATGGAGTTTATAAATTTTTGGCCAGATTGGCAGAAAGTTCTTGTGCCCCCATGGTGATAATTTTTTAAATGAGAAGTTTAATTTTTGTTTCTTTCATTGTATTGAACTTGTTTTAAACATTATCTGTAAGCTAAAACAACACACAATCATCAAAAATCGCCACTTTATAACAAAGCAATGCAAAGTTTCATGAAAGCAAGTAACCTGAAATAACTACTTTAGCTTCCCCCATTGCACAAGTTTGAAATAATGGGATATCTACAAGGCATTTGATTAATGATTTCTAATATTATAGACAGTACTCTTCATACATTCCATTTATTTTCCTTGGGATATTGTTTATTGCTGCACAGTCCTAGGTTTCCTTTTTCCCTCTCTTGTCATCTAGTTCCAGTAAAACTTCTTCATATCCCTAATATCCACTTTCAAATAGAGGCCTCTCTGCTGAGCCTTGTGTGCAGAATCAGCTACACACCAAAGCATTTCTGAATCTTTCCCATTACTCCAAATCAGAATCCGTGTACCAGGTGTGCCCAATATACAGCAGGAAATCCCAAGATAAGAAACCACAGCAAAGAAATCTCACTGGGGCTCAAACCTGTGGAGGAGACATAGACAGCCCAGGATCCAAAACAGCCTAGGATACTGGCAGGTGATCGGAATGTCCATGCCCAAATTATGCTGACCTTCACCTGCCTCACAATAAACATCAAGTGGCTAAACAGGCCTCTTTCCCAATGGCTGCCCTGTGGTCTGAAAATGTAAGGGGTCACCAAGTGCACACGTGATGGTGAAAGTGTTGTAGATTGTGCAATTTGGAGTAGGTATATGAGAATGATTCTGCAGCCCTGAGGACCACTTGCACCCCTGATGGATGGTGAGCTTTTGACTCTCCTTGGAGGATGCTATACTGGAAGGCCCAAGGGCAAATTCCCATTTGGTGTGGGGTACATGGAGTTTTAATGAAGTGCCCTTGGCCAATATTGGGACTGCCATTATTTCCAATGGCATAGAAATTACCACTGGTTCTAAGACATTCAATGTAGCATCATGTGTGCTCACTTAGCAGAGCTCACTTTGAGGAATGCTCATATGCAGTCAATTAACCAACTTGAAGTCAGAGAAATTTGGACAACCTTGATGTATCTGCCCTGTCCACTGTTTATACCTGACATGAGGATTGTCTTATGGCTGTCTTCATGAAGGGGTTTCTTGCTCTATTTGTGCTTGCCAGAAGTCTAATTCTGGGCCTTAAGGCTGAGTGACAGTCAAGGTGATCTTGTGATGAAGAGACCACATGATATGTGGACAAGCTGTTATGATTTTAGTTGAATGGGTTGGAGACATGATTGGGGACAGGGATGGAGACTCACAGAGGGCAGGCATGATTGCATACACTGAATATTTTTCATTTCTTTGTCCAGGAATTATCATTGCCCTGAGGGAAATCCCTGTTCTGGGAGTCAACATACCCCAGCTTTGTCAGTGAGAGTGATCCACAGGTAACTGTGAATGCACACCAAAAGTTTCCCTTTTACATGGTGCTGGACTTGGGAGAGATTAACCACAGATGTGGCACATATTTTTTTCCAGATCTGAAAGCTAGTTTATTAGCATAGGTGGAAGAATTCCCAGACCTCTCCTTTCCTGAATTTACTTTTGCCCAAGGGTGTAGTCACAAGTGGCACTGAATATGACCATTCTTCTCATATCCCTTGAAAGCAGGTCAGTGTAATCTCGCCCTGATCCTACCCTGTGTTTTCATGAGGAGGGAAAACAACAAATGTGTAGTGCATTTATTAAATTTATTTTTTCACTATCTTAACATTCTTTCATAGTCCTTGTATAATAAGGTTTCTTTAACAATTAGAGATTTATATGTAAAAAAGGTCAGTTTCTTTAATTATTCTTGTAGCATTTAACTTAAAAGCAGAGACATTCTATTATTATTCACAAGAACATTACAAAAATCATTAAATTCACTGAGTTGTTGTACAATTATCTCATCTAGTGGCCCGTTACCCACTTCAAAAATTAATCATGTCCTATAAAACAAGCAAAATGTTAATAGTAATAATGATGATAGAAATGTAGAAAGGCACAAAGCAAGAAGAGTGTCCAGTCTCATATCCTACACTGCATTTCATTTTCAGGAGTATATATTCTCTTTCATGTGAATATATCTCAGTTATTTCCTTCATCTGGACACATTAGAAAACTGCTGAAACATCCTTATAAGTATATTCCTCATATTGTGTTTTTTTTTCCAGGGGTTCTTCCTGATGAAATTGAGTTTATGAATTTAAGGCCAGATAGGCAGAATATTATTGTGCCTTCATGGTGAATATTTTTTAAATGACAAGTTTGATTTTTGTTTCATTCATTCTTTTGAATTCATTTTAAACCTTATCTATAAGCTACAACACACAAACATCAAATATCACCACTTTATAATAAAGCAAAGCAAAGTTTCAGAAAAGCAATTAACCTGAAATAACTACTTTGCTTCTAACATTGCACAAGTTTGCATTAATGCATTAATGCATTATCTTCCAGGTATTTGATTAAAGATTTCTAATATTATAAACAGTACTCTTCATAGAGTTCATGTGTTTTCCTTGAGCTGTTGTTTATTGCTGTACAGTCCAACCAATGTTTCCTTTTTCCCTCTATTATCATCTAGTTCCAGTTATACTATTTCACATCTCTCATATCCACTTTCAAATACAGGTTTCTCTGCTGAGCCTTGTGTGCAGAATCAGCTACACAGCCAACCAAGTGTTTCTGAATCTTTCCTATTACTCCAGATAGGCAGCCCTCTACCCAGGTGTGCTCAATATAAAACAGACCATTACAATTTAAGAAACCTCAGGGAAGAAATCTCACTGGGGATCAAACCTGTGGAGGAGACAGTCAGCCAAGATTCCAAAGCAGCCTAGAATTCTGGCAGGTGCTTGGAATGCACACATACATGTGCAATTATGGTGACAGTCCCCTGCCTCACAAAGAGCATCAGTTTGCTAAGCAAAAAGCCTCTATCCCAATGGCTGCCCTCTGGCCTGAAAATGTAAGTGTCTCCCCAAGTGTGCAGGTGATGGTGGAGGTGTTGGGATTTGTGCAGTTTGGAGTAGGTGTATGAGGGTGCTTCTGCAGCACAGAGAATTAACTGCACACCTGTTGGATGATGAGATTTTGACTCTCTCAGGAGGATCCTATAATGGAAGGCCCAAGGGCAATTTCCAGGTTGGTGTGGAATAGGCAGAGCCTTAATGATGTGCCCATGGCCAAGCTTGGGCCTGCCTTATGTTTCAATATCACAGAAGTTACCACTGGGTCTCAGACATGCAGCTTAGCATACCAGATGCTCACTTACCAGAGCTCAACATGAGGCATTCCCATGTTCAGTCAATGAATCCCCTTGAATTCAGTGAAATTTGAACAACTGTGTTGTGTTTGCCTTGTCCATTGTTTATACCTGACATGAGGATTGGATCATGGGTTTCTTAGTGGCAGCATCTCTTTCTCCATTTGTGCTTGCCTGATGTCTCATTCTGAGCCTAAATGCTGAGTGACATTCAATGTGTTCCTATGATGCAGAGACCACATGATATGTGGACAGACTGGTATTTTTTTAGTTGAGTGGGTTGGAGGCATGATTGGGGACAGGGATGGAGAGACCTAGAGGGCAGGCATAATGGTGTACACTGAATACTGTCTGTTTCTTGGTCCAGGAATTATCATTGCCCTGAGGGAAATCACTGTTCTGGAAGCCAACATACCATGGCTCTGAAAATGAGAATGATCCCCAGGAAACTGGGAAAGCCCACCCCAGATTCCCTTTTACATGGTTCTTGCCTTGGGACAGATTAACAACAGATGTGACACATTTTTTGTTCCAGTTCTGAAAGCAAGTTTATTAGCAAAGAAGATGACTTCCCTGAACTCTCCATTCCCAAATTTGTTGATGCCCAAGGGAGGAGGTCCAGGTGACACTGACTGTGACCATTATTCTTATATCCCATGAAAGCAGGTTTGTGTATTTTCACTCTGATCTGACCCTGTGCCTTCATGAAGAGTAAAACCAACTCATGTGAAAATGATTATTTCATTTATATTTTCACCAATTAACATTGGTTCAAATTCCTTGTATAATATTTTCCTTAAAGATTAGACAGTTTTGTGTAAAAAATTTCACTTTAATTATTCTGGTGGCATTTCACATAAGAACAGAGACATTCTGTTATGTATTCACAGGAACATTACCACAATCATTAAATTAACCTGGTTGTAGTATGAATATCTCACCTAGGGGCCTGGTCCCCACCTCAACAATTAAACAATAATATCCTATTGACCAAGCAAAATTTTAACAGTAATAATAATGATAGAAATGATGACAGACAACATAAAAATAGTGTCCTGTCTCATATCAAACCTAGCATTTCCTATTCATGTACATTTTTCTCTTTCTTTTTCAATTTATCTCATTTCTTTCCTTCATCTGTACATTAGAAAACAGCTCAACCATCCTTTTAAAGAATATTCTTCAAATTGTGTTTTTTTACTGAGGTTCTTCCTGATGAAATTGAGTAAATTAGTTTTAGGTTGGAATGGCAGGAATTTGTTGTGCCCTCAGTGTTTTTTTTTTAACGTTGTTTATTTTTATTTCTTTTATTGTATTGATTTTATTTTAAACTTTATGTATAAACTAAAACAGCACACACACAGCAATAATCTCCACCTTATAAAAAAACAGAACAGTGTTTCAGAAAATCAAATAACCTGAAATTACTACTTTGCTTCCCACATTGTTCAAGTTTTCATGAATGTGTTATCTTCAAGGCAGTTGATTAAACTTTAATAATATGGTAAATTGTACTCTTCATACCATCCATTTATTCTCTTATGGGTGTTGTTTATTGCTGCAGTGTGCTAGGTTTCCTTTCTCCCCCTCTTGTCATCTAGTTCTAGTTACACAATTTCACATCCCTCATATCCACTTTCAAATATAGACTTTTCTGCTGGGCTTTGTATGCAGATTCAGCTACACTGCACACCAAGTGTTTCTTAATCTTTCCCATTACTGCAATTAGGAATCCCTGTACCCAGGTGTACCTGATATACAGCAGGAAATCCCAAGCAAAGAAACCTCAGGTAAGAAATCTCACTGGGGCTAAAACTTGTGGAGGAGACAGAGTCAGCCCAGGTTCCCAAAGCTGCCTGCAATTTTGGCAGTTCCTTGGAATGTGAATGCACATGTTACAGTGACCCTCACCTGCCTCACATTGAGCATAAGGTTGCTAAGTGATAGTCCTGTATCCCAATAGCTGTCCTGAGATATGAAAACTTATGTTGCACTCCTAGTGTGCAGGGGATTGTGTAGGTGGTGTGGCTTGTGGAGTCTGGGGAATGTATACGGGGTGCTTCTGCAGCTCACAGTATCACCTTCACACCTGCTGAATGGTGAGATTTTGACTCTCCCAGGATGATCCTATACTGGAAGGTCAAATTCCAGATTGGTGTGCCATAAATGGTGCTTTAAGTGAAGTATCCCTGGTGAAGCATGTGCCTGCCTATCTTTTTCAATGGCACATAAGTTACCACTATATCTAAGGCATGGAGCTTAGAATCCTGGGTGCTCAGTTACTAGAACTCACCATGAGGCATGCCCATGTGCAGCTGAGGAACCCACTTGAAGTCAGGGGAAATTGGACAACTTTGATGTGTCTGCTCTGTCCACTGTTTATAGCTGACATGAAGATTGGCTCATGGCTGTATTAGTCTTGGGACTTCATGCTCTATTTGTGCTTGCCAGAAGTCTCATTCTGGGCCTAAATGCTTGGTGACAGTCAAGGTTGTCCTGTGATGTAGAGACCGCATGATATGTGGACACACTGATATTTTTTGTATTGAGTGGGTTAGAAGCATGATTGGGGACAGGGATGGCAGACTCCCAGAGGGCAGGCATGATGGTGTACACTGAATATTGTTTGCTTCTTTGTCCAGGAATTAACATTGTGCTGAGGGAAATCCCTGATCTGGGAGCCACCTCTCCTGGCCCTGCCAGTGAGTGTGTTCCCTAGGAAACTGTGAATGCCCACCCCAAGTCCCCCTTTTACATGGTGTTGGCCTTGGTAGTCAATAACTGCAAATGTGTCACCTTTTTTCCAGTGTTGAATGGAAGTTCATTACCAAAGAAGAAAACTTCTGCAACCTGTCTGATCCCAAATGCTTTGATGCCCAAGTGTGTTGGCCCATATGGCACTGACTGTGACCATTCTTCTCTTCTCCCATGAAAGCAGGTCAGTGGATTCTTGCCCTGGTCTGACCCTGTGCTTTCATGAAGAGGGAAATCATCTCATCTGATATTGGTTTATTTTAATTTCTTCACCAAGTTAACATTGGTTCATATTGTTTATATAATAACTCTTTTGCTTTAACCCATGGAAATGAGTGTGTAAAGGACATGTCTGTTTCTTTATTCTTGTGACATTTCATCTAAGTAAAAGATATTCTGTTATGTATTCACAGGAACATTATCACAATCATTAAATTAAACTTGGTGTTGTACCAGTATCTCAAATAGAGGCCTTGTCCACACCCAACAAATACCCAATACTGTCCTATAGACCAAACAAAATGTTAATATTAATAATAATGATGGAAATGAAGGAAGACAACAACAACAAAAAACTGTGTCCAGTCTCATATCAAACATTCCATTCTCTTTTCAGGTATATTTATAATATTTCAACTGAATGTATATCATTTTTTTCCTTCATCTGGACAAATTTGAAAACTGCTGAAGCATCCTCTTAAAGAATTTTCCTCAGATTCTGTTTATCCAGTGTTTCTTCATGGTGAGATTGAGCTTATGAATTTCAGGCAGGTATGGCAGAAAATTATTTTGCCTTCGGGTTTATTTTTTTTTAATGATTTATTTTTATTTTTATTTCTTTTCATTGTATTTACTTTATTTTAAACTTCATCTATAAACTAAAACAATGCAAAAACCTCAAATATCACCACCTTATAACAAAACATAACAAAGTTCCAGAAAATCAAATAACCTGAAATAACTACTTTGCTTCCATCATTGAAAAAATAGAAAAACTAGCTATTAGAGAAATACAAATTAAGACCACAATGGGGTACCCTCTCACACCAATTAGAATGGCTGGCATTAAACAAACAGGAATCTTCAAATGCTGGAGAGGATGTGAGAAATTGGGACTCTTATTCATTGTTGGTGGGACTGTATAATGTTTCATCCACTCTGAAAGTCAGTCTTGAAGTTCCTTAGAAAACTAGATATAGAGTTACCCTTTGATCCAACAATTGCACTTCTTGGTATATACCTGGAAGACCTGAAAGCAGTGACAAGAACAGATATCTGCATGCTGATAATCATAGCAGCATTATTCACAATTGCCAAGAGATGGAAACAACACAAATGCCCTTCAACAGATGAGTGGATAAATAAAATGTATATACACATGATGGAACACTAGACAGCTGTAAGAAGGAATGATGTCATGAAACATATGACAACACAGATGAACCTTGATGACAATGCTGAGTGAAATAAGCTAGGCACAAAAAGAGAACTATTATATGCTACCACTAATGTGAACATTGAAAAATGTAAAAAAAAAAAGGTTTATAATGTAGAATGTAGGGGATCTATCAATAGAGAGCAATTAAGGGAAGGGGAGTGATAACCCAATAACAGATAAGCTCTCATGGGTAAATTTAATATTCTGGGAATGCCCAGGAATGATGATGGCTTGTTAATTTCTGGTGTGTATGGTAGGAACAAGTTCACAGAAGTGTTGCTATATTAGGTTATTTTCTTGGGGTAGAGTAGGAACATGTTGGAAGAACAGTAGTTGTCTTATGTTAGTTGTCCATTTCCTCTACATTATAAACTTTATTGGCATAAAGTTGTTCATAGTATTCTCTTAAATTTTTTTTTAATTTCTTCAGGATCTGCAACCATGTCACATTTCTCATTATTTTGTTTATATGGGTCTTCTTTCTTTTTGATTTTGTCAGTCAAGCTAGGGGTTTGTCAGTCTTGTTGATCTTCTCAAAGAACCAACTTTTGGTGTTATTTATCCTCTATTGTTTTTTTTTTCTTCTCTATGTCATTTATTTCTGCTTTAATCCTTTTTATTTCTTTTCTTCTTCTTGGTTTAGGATTGGTTTGCTGTTTATTTCTAGCTTCTTCATTTGATCCATTAGTTCTTTCATTTTGCCTCTTTCTTCATTTATAAATTTCCCCCTCATTACAACTTTTGCCACAACCAATAGATTTTGGTATGTTGTGTTCTAATTTTCATTCATCTCTATATATTTAACAATTTCTCTTGCAATTTCTCTTGCTATTTCTTCTTTAAACCACTGATTGTTTAGGTGTGTGTTGCTTAACCTCCAGGTATTTGTGAAATTTCTAAGTCTCTGATGGTTATTGAATTCTAATTGTATTCCTTTGTGGTCAGAGAGTGTGCTTTGAAAAATTTTAATTTTTTTAAATTTATTGAGGCTTGTTTTATGTCCCAGCATATGATCTATTCTGGAGAAAGTTCTGTGAGCACTAGAGTAGAATGTGTATCCTGGTGATTTGGGATGTAATGTTCTATATATGTTGTTAAATCCAATTCATTTATCATATTGTTTAGGTTTTCAATTTCCTTATTGGTCTTCTGTCTGGTTGATCTGTCTATAGGAGATAGTGATGTATTGAAGTCTCCTACAATTATTGTGGAAACATCAATTGCTTCCTTTAGCTTTGCCAGTGTTTGTCTCATGTATTTTGTGGCAACTTGATTGGGTGCATAAACATTTATGATTGTTATTTCTTCTTATTTAATTGCCTCTTTTAATAGTATACAGTGGACTTCTTTGTCTCTCATAACATCCTTGCATTTAAAGTCTATTCTATCTGAGATTAATATTGCTACTCCTGCTTTCATTTGGCTGTAGTTTGCATGGAATTTCACTTTCAATTTCTTTGTGTCCCTGTGTCTAAGATGAGTCTCTTGTATGCAAGATATTGATGGTTCATTTTTTTATCCATTCTTCCTATCTATATACTTTGATTGTGGAGTTTATTCCATTTACTTTCAACATTATTACTGTGAAGGCATTTCTTGAATCAGCCATCCTATCCTTCAGTTTATCTTTGTCAGATATATTTTTCCCTCTCTCCCTTAATGTCCTTTAATGTACCCATACTGAATCTCTTTAGTACTGAATCTTTCTCCATGTCTCTCTCTCCTTTCTTTGTTTCTCTGTCAGTAGGGCTCTCTTTAATATCTCAAGTAGTGCAAGTCTCTTGTTAGCAAATTCTCTCAGAATTTGTTTGTGAAAAATTTAAGCTCTCCTTCACATTTGAAGGGGAGATTTGCTGTATAAAGTATTGTTGGTTGGCAATTTTTCTCTCTCAGAATTTAAAATATGTCATGGGACTGCCTTCTCCTCTCTATGGTGGCCACTGAGTAGTCACTACTTAGTCTTATTCTGTTTCCTTTGTATGCAGTGAGTTGCTTTTCTCTTGTTGCTTTCAGAACTTGCTCCTTCTCATCAGTATTTGACAGTCTGATCTGAATATGTCTTGGAGTGTGTTTATTTGGATTTATTCCAATTGAATTTCACTGAGCATTTATGATTTGTGTATTCATGGTGTTTAGAAGATTCGAGAAGTCTTCCCCCAAAGTTTCTTTGAGTATTCTTCCTAGACCTTTACCCTTCTCTTCCCCTTCTGGAATATCAATGAGTCTTATATTTGGACTTTTATTGTATATATATCTCTGAGAACCATTGCAATTTTATTGTTTTTCCCCCTCTTTCTTTTGTTCTTTCATTTTCCATTCTGTCATCCTCCAGGTCACTGATTCACTGTTCAGCTTCCTCTGGTCTTGTACTATGTGCATCCAGATCTTTTTAATTTGGTCAACAGTTTCTTTCATTTCATAACATCATCTATTTTTTATTTACTCTTGTAATTTCTTCTTTCTGCTCTTCTGGGGTCTTCTTATTGTCCTTTATATCCTGTGCCATGCTCTTCTTCATGTCCCTTATATCCTGTGCTGTGGTCTCATTGTTCACATTTATTTCTTTGATTAGCTGCTCCAAGTACTTTTTCTCCTCTGATCTTAAAATATAGATATTTGGGCTTGGGTTATACATATCATCTGTTTTTTTTCATAAAGTTTGAAATTTTCTGTTGTTTTTGCCCTCTTGGCATTTGCTTAACTTGATAGGGTTCTTTTAGGATATGTGGGCCAATTCAAACCCATTTCTCTAATTTTTCAAATCTACAGATTCATGGAGTTCTGTTTCTCTAACTAACCATCAGGTTGCGTCAATGAGCCACCTATTCACCATGTGCCAGTTCTCCCCCACTTTGTCTTTGTGTTGAGTGGGAGTGTGAGTCTTGTGGTGTCCAATTTGTGCACTAAGCTTGCATGTGTAGTTGGTGTTTCCTTCCCTGCATATTGGCATATTTCTGAGTGTTTAGGGAGGGTGGCAGCTTTAATAAACAAATCTCCAGGTGTTCTTAGAGATTTAAAGCTGTTGTAATTGTCTAATCCTTCAGTTCAGTCTTGTGACAGTTTCTCTCACCTGCTGACCCACAAGTCCTTGGTATTGGTATATGGTCCCTGGGACTTGCAATTGTGTCCGTATTCTAAGCTGTGCATTCCTAGGTCTGCTGAGCACCATCCCTCAAGGGAATTTCTGTGTGTGAGCATTTCAAGTTTGCTGAAAGGGTGGCTGAATGGAGCATGTTTATTTCCCCCTTTTAACACAGCTCTGCTTTCCCAGCTCTGGAAAAGTTAGCTGAGGGTGCAGGAAAGGCTCTTGCCCATGCCCAGTATTGTGGTGTGTGCCTATGTTCTTGGAAACACTTACAATCACACTGGGTTGTTTGGGGCAGCTCTGCCTGTGCATTGGAGCCAGGCAGGAGAATTCCCTGCCCACTGGGAAGATGGCTGTAAGGGGATTCACCCCTTTTTGGGGGAAGTTGTGTTGTGTAGTGAATTTTCTCAGTGACTGGACTTATTGCCTTGTGTCTCAGAGCTCTCTTAATTCTGCCCTTCTCTCTGCCCAAATTGCAAGTCTTTGGGACTTTCTGTAATGGCCTTCATAGAGTAATTTTTTTTAGAAGAAGTGAAAAAGATTAAAAAAAAGAGAAGGGTCCTCCTTGCTTATCTAATCAACTATTGAAATGCTAAGATACAAGGAGATTGGGACCATTAAGGAAGAATGAGAAGAGCACAGAAACCAGTTCTTCAGACAAGGAAACTCCCCTTCTGGATTTGCACATGAACCTGACTGCCTGAGCCCTGCCCTTCCCTGATCTATGTTTGGCAAAACTCCAAAAAGTCTCTGCTTTTATTTTTGGTTTTTCCTTGCTGTTTTTGCTAGCCCTATCTCCTCTCCACAAGGCTGATTGCTCCCAGATTATCCAGTGTCTGGTCTCAGTCTATGTATGTTTGGAGTTTGGATCAGTAGCCTGAGGTTTCAATAAGAGCCACAACTGCAGTTCCACCTCCTGGTTCACAGCACCAATGCCCCCTCCTCCCACAGGACTGAGCCTCACAAGTAGGGGCATGGGTCCCCTGGCCACAAGGACTTACAGATTTCTCTGATCTCAGCCATTCTATGCATTCATGGGTGTTCTATAAATTTTGCCCAAAGTCCAATTGCTCTCTGGTATCTGGTCCAGCAGTTCCTGGTTTTCTACCTACTTCCCTGGAAGAGTTACTGAAACCTACACCTCACCACTCTGCCATCTTGCCCCTCCTCCAGTACAATGCTGTTTTGATAACTGTGGTTTATAAGAAGCTTCAAATTCTGGGAGTCTAAGCCCTCTCACTTCATTTTTCATTTTAGAGTGTATTTAGCAATTCAATGCATCTTCCCTTTGCAAATAAATTTGATAACTAGCTTTCCCAAATCTGCAAATTAGGTAGTTGGAATTTTGATTGGGATTGCATTGAATCTGGAAATGAGTTTGGGTAGAATTGACATCTTAATGACATTTAGCCTTCCTGTACATGAATATGGGATATTTTTCCAACTTCTAACATCTGCTTCTCTTTCCTTTAGTAGAATTATGTAGTTCTCTTTGGATAGGTCTTTTACATCTTTTGTTACATTTATTCCTGTGTACTTGATATTTTTAGCTGCTATTGAAAATCATATCTTTTTCTTGAGTGTCTCTTCAATTTGTTCATTTTTATCATATAGAAACATTACTGATTATGTGCATTTATCTTGTATCCTGCTACTTTACTAAATTTTTGTATTAGCTCTAGTACTTTTATCATCAACTTTTCAGGGCTTTCCAGATATAAGATCATATCATCTGCAAACAATGACAGTTTTAATTCCTCCTTTCCAATTTGGAGGCCTTTTATTTCTTTGTCTTGCCAGATTGCCCTGGCTAGCACTTCCAGCAGAATGTGGAATAACAGTGGTGACAACAGTCATCCTTTTATTGTTCCTGAACTTAGAGGGAAGGCTTTCAGTCTCTCAATATTGACTACTATGATGATTGTGGGAGCTTCATATATGCTCTTTATCATATTGAGGAAGTTTCCTTCAATTCCTATCTTTTGAAGTGATTTTATCAAAAAGGTATGTTCGATTTTGTTGAATGCTTTTTCAGCATCTATTGTGATGATCATTTGATTTTTCTCTTTTGATTTGTTAATGTGTTGTAATACACGGATTGATTTTCTTATGTTGAAGTCTCCTTACATACCTGGAATGAAACCCATTTGGTCATGCTGTATGATTTTTTAATGTGTCTTTGGATTTGATTTGCAAGTATTTTGTTGAGAATTTTGACATCTATATTCATTAGGGAGATAGGCCTGTAGTTTTCCTTTATTGTAACATCTTTGCCTGGTTTTGATATTAGATTGAGGTTAACTTAAAAAAAAATGTGTTACATAGGGTTCTAAGCATATTGGTGTTCAGTTCTTTTTGGAATATTTGGTAGAAATCCCCTGTGAAGCCATCTGGCCCTGGGCATTTATTTGTGGGAAGCTTTTTGATGACTGATTGGATCTCTCTGCTTGTGATTGGTTGTTTGAGGCCTTCTATTTCTTCTCTGGTTAGTCCTGGTTGTTCATACATTTCCAGGCAATTGACCATTTCCTCAACATTATCCAGTTTGTTGGCATAGAGTTGTTCATAGTATCCTCTTAGAGTTTCTTTAATTTATTTGAGATCCACAGTAATGTCAGCATTCTCATTCATTATTTTGTTTATATGGGTCTTCTCTCTTTTCGATTTTATCAGTCTAGCTAGGGGCTTGTCAATCTTGATCTTCTCAAAGGACCAACTTTTCATGTTATTTATTCTATTTCTTTTTCTCTTTGTCATTTACTCCTGCTTTAAACCTTCTTGTTTCTTTTCTTCTACTTGGTTTAGGATTGGTTTCCTGTTCATTTTCTAGTTCTTCAGTTGATCCATTTGTTCTTTCATTTTAGCTGTTTCTTCTTTTTTTATGTATGCCTTTAATGTTATAAATTCTCCCCTGAGTACCACTTTTACTGCATCCCATAGATTTTAGTATGTTGTGTTCTCATTTCTCTTGTCTCTATTTAGCCATTTCTCTTGCCATTTCTTCTGATTGTTTAAGAGCATGTTGTTTAACCTCCAGGTATTTGTGAATTTTCTGTCTCTGATGGTTATTGAATTCTAATTGTATTCCATTTTGGTTAGAGAATATGCTTTGAATAATTTCAATTTTTTAAAATTTATTGAGGCTTGTTTAATGTCCCAGCATATGGTCTCTTCTGGGGAAAGTTCCATGATCACTAGAGAAGAATGTGTATACTGGTGATTTGGGATGTAATGTTCTATATATGTCTGTTAAATCCAATTCATTTTTCAGATTGTTTAGGTTTCTTCTGTCTGGGTGATCTATCTATAGGAAAGAGTGATTTGTTGAAGTCTCCCACAGTTATTGTGGAAACATCCATTGCATCTTGTAGTTTTTCCAGTGTTTGACTCATGTATTTTGTGGCACCTTGATTGGGTGCATAAACAATTATGATTGTTGTTTCTTCTTGCTGATTCACCCCTTTTATTAGTATGTAGTGGTCTTCTTTGTCTCTCACGGCACTCTTGCATTTAAAGTCTATTTTATCTGAGATTAACATTGCTACTCCTGCTTTCTTTTGGGTATAGTTTGCATGGAATTTCACTTTCAATTTCTTTGTGTCCCTGTGTCTAATTTGAGTCTCTTGTATGCAAGATAATGATGGTTCTTTTTTTAATCTATTCTGACAATCTATATCTTTTGATTAGGAAGTTTATTCCATTTACATTTATCGTTATTACTGTGAAGGCATTTCTTGAATCGGCCATCTTATCCTTTGGTTTATGTTTCTCATATATATTTTTTCCTTCTTTCTCTGAATGTCCTTTAATGTACCGATAATATATCTCTTTAGTACTGTACCTTTCTCTATATCTCTCTCTCCTTTCTTTGTTTCTCTGTCAGTAGGGCTCCTTTTTGTATCTCAAGTAGGTCAGGTCTCTTTTTAGCAAATTCTCTCACTATTTGTTTGCCTGTAAAAAATGTAAGCACTTCCTCAAATTTGAAGGAAAATTTTGCTTGATGAAGACTTCTAGGTTGGCAATTTTTTTTCTCTCAGAATTTTAAATATGCCATACCACTGCCTTGTCTCCATGGTGGCTGCTGAGTAGTCACTACTTAGTCTTATGTTGTTTCCTTTGTATGTGGTGAATTGCTTTTCTGTTGTTGCTTTCAGAACTTACTCCTGTTCAGTATTTGACAGCCTGATCTGAATATGTCTTGGAGTGGGTTTATTTGGATTTATTCTATTTGGAGTTCACTGGTCATTTATGGTTTGTGTATTTACAGTGTTTAGAAGATTTTGGAAGTTTTCCCCAATTTCTTTGAATACTCTTCCTAGGGCTTTACCCTCCTCTTCCCGTTCTGGAACACCAATGAGTCTTATATTGTTTCATATTTTCTATCATATCCCTGAGGTCCATTTTGATTTTTTCCCCATTCTTTCTTTTGTTCTTACATTTCCCATTGTGTTGTCCTCTAGGGCCCTGATTCACTGTCCATCTTCCTCTAGTCTTTTACTATGAGTATCCAGAATCTTGTTAATTTTGACAATTTCTTTTATTTCCATAATGTCATCTTTTTTTTTATTTACTCTTGCAATATCTTCTTTATGCTCTTCTAGGTTCTCCTTCATGTCCTTTTTATCCTCTGCCATGCTCTTATTCATTTCCTTTATATCATGTGCCATGCTCTCATTGTTTGTCTTTGGTTCTTTGTTTTAATTGCTCCATGTACTGTGTCTCCTCTGACTTCTTGATTTTGGTGTTTGGGTTTCGGTTATCTATATCATCTGGTTTTCCCATATGCTTTAAAATTTTGGCCTCTTGGCATTTGGTTAACTTGATAGGGCTCTTTTAGCCTATGTTGACTGATTCAAACCCTTATCTCTAATTTGTCAAATCTACAGCTTCATGGAGTACTCTTTTTTCTAATTCACCAGCAGGTGGTGTCCATGAGCAACCTATTATCCTCAAGGCAGTTCTCCCTCACTTTGTCTTTGTTGTGAGTGGGGGTGTGAATCTTGTGTGGTCCAATTGGTGCACCAGGCTTGCAAGTGTAGTTGGTGTTGCCTGCCTGGCATAAGGGGTGTGTGTCTAGCAGTTAGGGATGGTTTGGACTTAATAATCAAATCTTGCAGATGTTCCTTTAGATTCAAAGCTGTTGTAGTAGTCTAATCTTCAGTTCAGTCTTGCTAAATGTTGTCTCTGCTGTCTACCCCCGTGTCCTTGATATTGGGATATTGTCCCTAAGACTTGCAATTGGGTACCTCTTCCAAGCCATGCACTACTAGTTCCTCTGCTGAGGGACAACTGTTCTATCTCAGAGGTGAGCACCACCCCCAGAGGGAGGCCCTGGGCTGGAGTGCTGTATAAGGGTGTTCCCAGTCTGCTGAGAGGATGACTGAATTGGGCATGTTAATTTCCCCCTTTTCAGACTGCTCCAACTTCCCAGATCCAGGACAATTAGTTGAGGGTGAAGGAAAGGCTATTGTCCATGCCCAACAGTGTGGTTTGTGCATATGTTGTTGGAAACACTTCCCATCACACTGAGTTGTTTGGGGCAGCTCTGGGCTGTGGTGCTTGTGCCGGGCAGGAGCATTCCCAGCCCACTGGGAACATATCTGTAAGGGCTCACTCCCCTTTTCTTGTGAAGTTATGGTGTTTAGCAAATTTTCTCAGCCACTGGTCTTATTGCTTTGTGTCTCAGAGCTGTTTTAGCTCTGCTCTTCTCTGGGCCTAAATCACAAGTCTTTGAGTCTTAATGTAATGGACTTATTAGAGTAATTGTTTTAGAAAAAGAGAAAAAGTTAAAAAAGAAGATCCCTCCTTGCAGATCTAATGGGCTCTTGAAATGCTAAGACAAGGTGATTAGGGCCATTAAGGAACAATAAAGAAAGCAGAGAAACAGGCTCTTAAGACAAGGAAAATCACCCTCTGGATTTGCATATGAGCCTGAATATATTTGAGCCCTGCCCTTCTCCATTCTATGTTCAACAGAACTCCAAAATTCTCTGTTTTTATTTTTGGGTTTTGGTTTGCTGTTTTGGCTAGCCATATCTCTTCTCCCCCGGGCTGACTGCTCCCAGATACTCTGTTGTGTGGTCTCAGTCTATGTTTGGAGTTTGGATCAGCAGACTGAGTTTTCAATAAAAACTACAACTGTAGTTCTCCCTCTGCATTCCCAGCACTGATGGCCCCTCCTTCCATGGGAATGATACTGGCAGGGAGGGGCATGTGTCCTCTGGCCATTAGAATTTAGAGATTTCACTGATCTCACTTGTTCCACACATTTATGAGTGTTGTATGAAGTATATCCAAAGTGAAATTGTTCTCTAGTGTCCAGTCCATGCAGTTTCTGTCTTTCTACCTAATGCCCTGGAGGACTAACTAAAACCTAAATCTCAACACTCTGCCATCTTGCCCCACTTCTCCTCTGCTCAACCTTACATGCAGAATCAGCTACATTCCACAACAAGTGTTACTGGATCTTTCCCAATACTGCAAATAGGAATCTCTTTTTGCAGGTGTGCAAAACATACAGCAGGATTGCGGTCGCAGTTGACTCGTCTGGGGGAGGGTGGCGGCCAGTTGCTAAATCCTAGGCTCCCAGGATTGCTCCGAGGGTACCGGCGGCGGGGGCTCTTTCCCGGAGGCTAGGGCGAGGCGGGGGACTTGGCCAGGTCCCCAGCGGGAGGCATGCAAAGTATGGAGGGCGGCGAGAAAGGAACAGGCGGGACACGTTTCTTTTAGGATGAAGAAAACCAAGAGAGAGTTTATTAGGGGAGAGTACAAGCTTATATCGGGCGGTTTAGAGGGCGGGGTAGCTGTAGAGGTTAAAGGCTTGGATTGGTTCTGAGAGGGCGCGGAGGTTGATTGAAAAGGGGCGAGAGTTGCTCCCGTAACGGTGTCCGGCAACAATGTATGCGCACCGGTGGTGATGGGAGTTGCACTGGCAACGGGGAGTGTCCGGGCAAGATAAGGGGGTGGGGAAAAGGCGGTTCCCTCCGGCAAGCCTCCCCTAACAGTGGTGTATTTTGGGTGAGGAAATGGGGCCTGCCTCCAGCCTCACTTTCCCAGGCCCGGGGGGCTGTAGAGGGCGCTGTCGCCCGTGCCCACTACCCTCCCCAGGGGTGGATCCGGTCCCCCAGCCCAGGCCCGCCAAGTTGAAGCACGTAATCAGTGTCCCGCACAGGATGTCCCAAGCTAAGAAACCTCAGTAAAATATCTCACTTAGGTTAGAAACTTTGGAAAGGACAGAGACAGCCCAGGTTCCCAAAGCAGCCTAGAATTCTGGTGGGCCATTAGATGTGCATGCACATGATATACTGACCCTCACCTGCCTCACAATGAGCATCAGGTTAAGTGCCAGGCCTGTAACCCAATGGCAGCCCTGAGGTCTGAATATGTGAAGGCCACCCCAAGTATGCAGGAGATGTGTGATGTGTTGTGGTCCATCCAGTTCTGGAGTAGGTATATGAGGATGCTTCTGCAGCTCACAAGATCACTTGTGCACCTGCTGGATGGTGAGCTTTTGACACTCCCTGGATGATCCTATACCAGAAGTCCCAAGGACAAATTCCAGGTTGGTGCGGCATAGGTTGGGCTTTAAGTAAAATGTCCCTGGCCAAACATGGGCCTGCCTATATTTTTCAATTTCACAGAAGTTGCCACTGGATCTAAGGTATGGAACTTAGTATCCTGGGTGTTCACTTACCAGAGCTCATCATGAGGAATGCCCATGTGCATTATATGAACCTTCTTGAAGTTAAGGAAGCTTTGGACATTGGGATGCATCTGCCCTGTCCACAGGTTCTAGCTCACATGAGTTTTGGTTCATGGCTATCTTAGCAGTGGGATTTCCTGCTCTATTTGTGCTTGACAGAAACTTCACTCTGGGTCTAAATGCTGAGTGACTGTCAAGGGGTCCTGTGATGCAGAGACCACATTATGATGACTGGCTGTGGTTTTAGAGTTGGTTGGGTTGGAGGAATGACTAGGGACCAGGACAGAGACTCCCAGAGGGCAAGCATGATGTTTTCCACTGAATATTGATTGGTTCTTAGTCCAGGAACTACCACTGTGCTGAGGGAAATCCCTGATCTGAGAGACAGCCTTCCCTGGCCCTGACAGTGAGTGTGTTCCCCAGGAAACTGTGAATGCCCACTCCAAGTCACCATTTTACCTGGTGCTGGCCTTGGAAGACAGTAGACACAGACATGGCACATGTTTTGTTCCAGTGCTGGAAGGAAGATTATGCACAAAGTAAGAAGACTTCCCTGACCTGTCCAATCCTGAATGTGCTGATGCCCAAGGGATTAGTCACAGGTGACAGACTGTGACCATTCTTCTCATATCTCATGAAAGCAGGTCAGTGTAATATCACCCTGGTCTGACACGTGCCTTCATGGGGAAGGCAACCAACTTATCTGATGTTGGTCTATTTTATTTTAATTTGTCACTGAGATAACATTGGTTCATATTTGTTGTATAATTCTTTTGTTTTAACCCATGGATGTTAATGTGTAAACACAATGTCTGTCTCTTTAATTATTCTTCTATCATTTTATCTTTGAACACAGATATTCTCTTATGTATTCACAGGAACATTATCACAATCATTAAATGAAACTTGGTGCAGTACCAGTATCTCAAATAGAGGCCTTGTCCACCCCCAACAATTACCCAATAATGTCCTATATAGCAAACAAAATTTTAATTAGTAATAATAATGATAGAAATGAAGAAGGACAAATTAAACAGTGTTCAGTCTCATATAAAACATTGCATTTGGATTTCAGGTATATTTATAATCTTTCATCTGAATATATATCATTTCTTTCCTTCTTCTGGACACAGTTGAGAACTGCTTAACTATCATTTTAAAGAATTTTCCTCAAATTGTATTTAGCCACTGTTTCTTCTTGATGACATTGAGTTTACAAAATTCAGATAGGAATGTCAGAAAATTATTGTGCCCTTAGATTGATTATTTTTTAATGTTAGTTTTATTTTTCTTTCCTTTCATTGTATTTATTTTATTTTAAACTTTATCTATAAACTAAAACAATACACAAACATCAAAAATCTCCACCATATATCAAAACAAAGCAAAGTTTCAGAAAAGCAAATAACCTGAAATAACTACTTTGCTTCCATCATTGTCCAAGTTTGCATTAATGTGTTACCTTCAATACAGTTGATTACAGATTTGTAATATTGTAAACTCTACTCTTCATACAGTCCATGTATTTTCTTTAGGGTCTTGTTTATTGCTTCACAGTCCTATGTTTCTTATTTCTCTCCCTTGTCATCTAATTCCAATTACACTTCTTCACATCCCTCATATCCACTTTCAAATATAGACTCCTCTGCTGGACCTTATGTGCAGAATGAGCTACAATCCACACCCAGTGTTAGTGGATCTTTTCCAATACTGCAAACAGGAATCCCTGGACAAAGATGTGCCCAATATACAGCAGGAAATCATGAGCTAAGAAACCTCATAAAAGAAATATCATTGTGGCTAGAACCTGTGGAAAGGACAGAGTCATCCCAGGTTCCCAAAGCAGCCTAGAATTCTGGCTGGTACTTGGAATGCACAGGCACATGTTATGCTCACCCTCACCACCCTCACAATGAGCATCAGGTTGCTAAGTAACAAGCCTTTAAACCCATGGCTGCCCTGAGGTCTGAAAACTTAAAGGGCACCCCAAGTGAGCAGGTGATGGGTGAAGTGTTGTGGCCCATGCAGGCTGGAGTAGGTATGTGAGGATGCTTCTGTAGCACACAGAATCACCTGCACACCCACTGAATGGTGAGCTTTGGCTTTCCCAAAATGATCCTATATCAGAATACCCAAGGGCAAATTCCTGGTTGGTGTGTCATAGGTGAGACTTTAAGTGAAGTGTCCCTGGCTAAGCATGGTCCCACCTATCTTTTTCAATGGCACAGATATTACTGCTGTATCTGAGGCATGGAGCTAGCATCCTGGGTGCTCATTTACCTGAGCTCACCATGAGGCATGCCCATGTGCAGTATACAAACCTACTTGAAGTCAAGAAGATTTGAACACCTGCGATGCATCTGCCCAGTCCTCAGATTCTAGCTGACATGATATTTGCTTCATGGCTGTCTTAGCAGTGGTATTTCCTGGTCTATTTGTGCTTGCCAGAAATCTCACTATGGGTCTAAATTTTGAGTGATTGTCAAGGGTGTCCTGTGATGCAGAGCCAACATGATGATGACTGGCTCTTGTTTTTGAGTTGAGCAGGTTGGAGGAATGACTGGGGACAGGGATGGAGACTCCCAAATGGTAGGCATGATGGTGTCCACTGAATATTGTTTGGTTCTTGGTCCATGAATTACCACTGTGTGGAGGGAAATCCCTGATGTGGGAGCCAGCCTATCCTGGCCCTGACAGTGAGTGTGTTCCCCAGGGGGTTTTTGCATATCTTTTCATTTTTTTCATATTATATTATCTGGATATATTTGAAAACTGCTGACCCATCCTCTTACAGAATTTTCAACAAATTGTCTTCATCCAGTGTTCCTTCATGATGAGATTGAATTTATGAATTTTAGGCAGGAATGGCAGAAGATTATTCTACCAGCAGGGTGATTAGTTTTTAAATGTTGTATTTTAATTTATTTCTTCTCACTGTATTTATTTTATTTTAAACTTTATATATAAACTGAAACAATGCACAAATATCAAAAATCACCACCTTATAACAAAACAAAGCAGAGTTTCAGAATAACAAATAACCTGAAATAACTACTTTGCTTCCATCATTGTCCATATTTGCATTAATATGTTATCTTCAATGTAGTTGGTTAAAGATTTGTAATATAATAAACTCTACTCTTCATACAGTCCATATATTTTTTAGGGGTCTTGCTTATTGTGGCACAGTCCTTTAGTTTCTTATTTCCCTCTCTTGTCATCTAGTTCCATTAGACTGCTTTGTATCCCTCATATCCACTTTCAAATATAGACTTCTCTGCAGATCCTTACATGTAGAATCAGCTACACTCCACAGCAAGTGTTACTGAATCTTTCCAATTACTGCAAATAGGAATCCCTTTACCCAGGTGTGCCCAATATTCTGCATTAATTCTCAAGCTAAGAAACCTCAGGAAACAAATCTCATTGTGGCTAGAAACACTGGAAAGGAGATTGTCAGCCCAGCTTCCCAAAGCAGCCTAGGACTTTGGCAGTTCCTTGAAATGCTCTATTTGTGCTTGCCATAAATCTCACTCTGGGCCTAAATGCTAAGTTACTGTCAAGGGATTTCCTGTGATGCACAGCCCACATCATGATGAATGGTTGTGGTTTTAGAATTGAGTGGGTTGGAGTAATGATTAAGGAAAGTATGGAGACTCCCATAAGGCAGGCATCATGGTTTGCCATCAATATTGTTTGGTTCTTCACCCAGGAATTACCATTTACCTGAAGGATATCTCTGCTCTGGGAGCCAGCCTCCCCTAACCCTGATAGTGTGTGTTACCCAGGAATTTGTGAATGCCCACCCCAAGTACCCCTTTTACATGGTGCTGGACTAGGGAATTAGTAACTACAGAAGTGGCATATTTTTTTCCAGTTCTGAAAGCAAGGTTTTAAGCAAAGGAAGAAGACTTTCTCTGCCTGTCCAATCCTGAATGTGCTGATGCCCAAGAGTGTAGATCCAGGTGGCACTGACTGTGAACATTCATCTCAAATCTAGTGATAGCAGGTCAGTGTAAGCTAGCCCCAATCTGACCCTCTACTTTCAAGAGAATGGAAACCAAGTAATCTGATATAGATTTACTTTATTTAATTGTTTTTGCTGAGTTAATATTGGTTTATTTTCATTGTATATTTTTTTCCTCAACCATTACAAATTAATTTGTAAACAAAATGTCTCTCTCTTTAAATATTCTTGTAGCATTTCATCTAAGAACAAATACATTGTCTTACGTATTTACAGAAAGATTATCACAATCAGGATATTAACCTTTGTGTAGTACTAGTATCTCATCTATAGGCCTCATCCATATTTCACCAGTTACACAATGCCCTTTAGAGCAAGCAAAACCTTAATAATGATAATTATGGTTGAAATGAAGAAAGAAAACAGAACAAAAAACAGTGTCCAGTCTCATATTAAACATTGCATTTTGTTGTCAGGTATATTTATTCTCTTTAATCTGAATATATATTTTTTTCCTTCCTTCATCTTGATATATTTGAAGTGCTCTGTAGAAACATTTTAAGGAATGTTCCTCTATTTGTGTTTTTCCATGTTTCTTCATGATTAGATTGAGTTTATAAATTTTAAGCATATTTGGCAGAAAATTGTTGTGTCTTCAGTGTGATTATTTTACAAATGTTAACTTTTATTTTTCTTTTCTTTTGTTTCATTTTTAGCTTTGTCAAAAATTTAAAGCAACACACAAATGACAAAGAAAACACCACCTCACATGCAAAAAAAGGGAAAGTATTAGGAAAAACAAATAACCAAAATTAACTACTTTGCTTCCATCATATTCCAAATTTTCATTAACGTGTGTATGGATTTGTATATATTATGTCCCAAAGAAAAAGCCATGTTCTTTGATGCAATCTTGTGGGGGAAGACATATTAGTGGAGATTATGTTGGACCATTAGGATTAGGTTGTTTCCATGGAAATGTGCCCCATCCAACTGAGGGTGATAACTCTGATAGGATAATTTCCATGAAGGTGTGGCCCTACCCATTCAACATGAGCCTTAATTAGTTTACTGGAGCACTATATAAGCTCAGACAGAAGGAGCAGGTTGCCACAGCCAAGAGGGACACTTTGAAGAATGCACAGAAGCTGAGAGTGTAGCTGCAGAAGACAGAGTTTGAAAACAGCCATTGGAAGCAGACTTTTGTTCCAGAGAAGATAAGAGAGGACAAATCCCCAAGATCAACTAAGAGTGACATTTTTGAGGAACAGCAGCTTAGAGAGGAATGTTCTGGGAGAATGCCATTTTGAAACCAGAACTTTAGAGCAGACACCAGCCACATGCCTTCCCAGCTAAGAGAGGTTTGTTGGACACCATTGGCCATCCTCCAGTGAAGGTACCTGATTGCTTATTTATTACCTTGGACAATTTATGGCCTTAAGATTGTAACTGTGTAACCAAATAAATCCCCTTTATAAAAGCCAGTCCATCTCTGGTGTTTTGCATTGTGGCAGCATTAGCAAATGAGAACAGATTTTGGTATTGAGAGTGGGGTGCTGGTGCTGCTGAGTTTGCATATACCAAACATGTTGGAGCAGCTTTTTAAATGGATAAGGGGAAGATTCTGGAAGAATTGTGAGGAGCTTGATAGAAAAGGCCTAAACTGTTTTGAGGAGACTGTGGAAATATGGAATCTAAAGATACTTCTAATGAGGTCTTGAGCAGGAATGATGAATGTGATTTTGTGAACTGGAAGAAAGGCAATTCTTATTTTAAAGTGGCAGTAAATTTGGGAAAATTGAGTCCTGGTGTTGGATGGAAGGCTGACTTTGAAAGTGACAACCTGGAATATTTAGCAGATGAGATCTCCAAGCAAAATATAGAAGTAGCCTGGCTTTTACTTGCAGCTTACAGTAAAATGCACGAGGACAGAGATAAGCTGAGAAATGAAATCTTGGTTTCAAATAAACCAGAAACTGATGACCTGAAATCTCTGGGCTTCCAGAGAGTGAAACCCCAGAAGCTACAGCCCAACATGAGAATGTAACCAAACATGGAACCCAGCCACCATTTCCGTACAACCCAAGATTGTAGAAAGAGTTAAGCAGAAAGGGTTTATGCAAAGTCCTATTGTCTGATGGCTCTGACCTCTCTGTGCTTCATGCAAACCAGCAGAATTTTTGTGATCTCTTTACAGACAGGGCCACTGCCAGTTAAGATTGGAGGAGACAGACAAAGAGCAAATTGAAGGAAAAATTTCAAGGACAGGGCCATGGAAGTTGAGGTCTAGAGTCAAGAGGTCTCTGGCTTGAAGAACAGAGTGGCCCACATGCATGGAAAGGGTGAGTTTGTCCCAGAGGTCCAGGGTGGGCCTTCTGCCTTGATGCTCCAGAAAAGCTTTGGCAACCTAGGACCCAAAGAATGTGAAGCACATTCCCAGGGGAATGGGGAGAGCCTGGCAACCACCCCATTGTTCTGAAGGGGTTGAGTATGTGCCTTGGAGATGGAAGAGAATCTGGGTGGTGCTCCAATGTTTGAGTAGGGTGGGGTAAAGAAGGTGATCTTCCCAATGTATGGATAAGTTGGAGAACTCACTCCAGCACTTGGAGATGAAAGAGCTGCCTAAAAGGCCCTTAGGAAGGGTTATACTCCCACTGTCTCAAGATCCAAGCATGCAACATCATTTTGTAAATGACTCTCAGACTTTGAAATCTAACGGAGTTTACCCTGCAGGTTTTAGGAACTGTTTTGGTCCCTTAAACCCTGTTTTCCTTTCAGTTTCTCCTTATGGCGATGGGAATGTTTACTATGACTGTCCCTCCTTTGTATATTGAAAGCAGATAACTTGTTCTAAGCTTCACAAGTACAGAGCCAGAGAGGAATTATGCCTCAGGACCAACTACACCTGTAATTGATTTTGATGGTATCTTGTACTTAACTATTGTTACTGAAATGATTTAAGTTTCTGTGATATTGTGATGGGATGAATCTGTTTTGCACATTGAAAGATCATGTTTTTCTGGGGTCCAGGGGGTGGAATGTACCAGTTTGTATATATTATGTCCCCCACAAAAGGCCATGTTCTTTGACGTAATATTGTGGGGGCAGACATACTAGTGGGGATTAATTTGGATCATTTGGATTACATTGTTTCCATGGAAATGTGCCCCATCCAACTGTGGGTGATAACTCTGGATAGTGTCCATGGAAGTGTGGCCCCACCCATTTAACATGGGCCTTAATTAGCTTACTGGAGCACTATATAAGCTCAGACAGAAGGAGAAGTCTTGCCACAGTCAAGAGGGACACTTTGACGAATGCACAGAAGCTGAGAGAGTAGCTGCACATGAGAGACAGTTTGAAGACAGCCATTGGAAGCAGGCTTTTGCTCCAGAGAAGCTAAGAGAGGACAAATATCCAAAAAGCAACTAAGAGTGACAGTTTTGAGAAACCACAGCTTAGAGAGGAATGTCCTGGGAGAATGCCATTTTGAAACCAGAACTTTGGGGAAGACACCAGCCATGTACCATCCTAGCTAACAGAGGTTTTCTGGACACCATTGGCCATCCTCCACTGAAGGTACCCAATTGCTGATGTGTTATCTTGGACACTTTATGGCCTTTAGACTGTAACTGTGTAACCAAATAAACCCCCTTTTATAAAAGCCAATCCATCTCTGGTGTTTTGCATTCTGGCAGCATTAGCAAACTAGAACAATGTGGTATCACCAATGCAGGTGATTAAAGTACATTTGTAATATAAAAACTGTACTCTTAATTCAGGCAATGTATTTTCTTATGGGTCTTGCTTATTGCTGCACAGTCCTATTTTTTCTTATATTCCTCTCTTTTTTTCTAGTTTCATATACACTACTTCATATCCTTCTTACCCTCTTTCACATATAGACTTTGCTGCTGAAAATTATTTGCAGAATCTCCTGCACTCAACACCAAGATTTACTTATCTTTTCCATTACTCCAATTAGGAATCCCTGTACCAATATGTGCCACATATAGAGCAGAAAATCCTGGCATTAAAGAACCTTGGGAAAGAATAATCATTTCAGCTAAAACCTGGGGAGAAGACAGAGTCAGCCCAGGTGACCAAAGTGGCCTTGATTTCAGACAGTTCATTGGAATGCACATGGGCCTCCTTATGCTGTTTGCTGCCTCCAACCTGACCCACACTGATCCTCAGGTTGCTAAGTGACTGGCTTCTAAAACATTGGCTGCTTTTGGGGTCTGAATATTTAAAGGGCACAGCAAATGGGCAGGTGATAGGAGGAGGGTTTTTGCCCTTACTGTCTGAATTACCTGTATAGGGATTCCTCTGCAGCACAGGAGATAATCTGCTTACCCAATGGATTGTGAGCTTTTGACTTTCCCAGGAGATCATTTGCCAAAAACTCCAAGGCATTTCCTGGTTGGTTTTGGTTACTTGGGTTTTAAGATATGTACCACTGGCCAAGTATTGGCCTGCCTCTCTTTTTAAATGGCACAGAAGTTACTAATGTACCTTAGACATTTTGCTTAGCATCCTGGGTGCTCAATGTTACCAGAGCTCACCATGAGTCATGCCCATGTGCAGTCCAAGAACCCCCTTGATATCAAGGAAGCTTTGGGCACCTGGGATGAGTCTGCCCTCTCCACAGGTTCTAACTGAAATGAGGTTTGTTTCCCAGACTCTCTTAATGCCAGGGTTTCTCTGGCATTCCCTAGCCAAAGAAAACAGGCCTGTGGTCCTTGGGACATAGCAGTCTCTGTGACCTAGGCAGCTAATATTTAACCTGTTATTTTTGTAAACCAGTAGAGGGAAAAGGTTGAGTTGACCTTAAAATGTAACTTTAAAATGTGATACAGGAAGCAGACATGTTGTGAGTGGCTCTTGGTCTCACAAGAGAGCCATTGTGACCTGTTCCCACATCTATGCTCCCCCATCCTTAGGAATGTCTTTGTCTTAAACCCTTATTAGTGGCTTGCTGTCCTCTTTCAAGCATATGGTTGACTACCCTTCAAATGTGGTGCCCACCCAGCCTGAGAGAGCTGTCATGATCTCTCCATGACTTCTCACCCGGTTGGTAAGCCCTGAATAAAAGTTCATGTATCAGAAATAGCTCATTGTCTTCTTTGGCCTGTGGACTGACATAGACCTCATAGGCTGACAATTGGTTCACCAGCAAGGAGAATCAAATTGCTGCCAGCTGGAGATTAAGGAAATCCTGGGCACTGATGACATGAACTTGGGGAAAGCAAATGAGAATTCCCTAGGCAGGAGACCAGGGTGGCCTGTGATTTCTATGTGGGAAGGGATGACCACCCTCCCAGGGGAATGGATGTCTATGTGTGGAAAGTTGGCTACCCTCCTAGATGAGTGGAATCTGCTGAGAAAGTATGTAAATAGTTATAACTCTCTGGCTAGATTAATAGCCATACTGTAGCATGCTGTAGGAGTATTGGGGATTCAGAAAGAGAAAAGGGTCACAAGATTGTGGCTGTGTTGGGCTGGCAATTGTTAAAGGCTGTATGCACCACTACTGAGGAAGCTTTAGCAGAAAGGTGGCTGTAAGCCACCTGAGACTTAAACTAAAGCTAGAAGAAGATATGATTCTAGCAGAAGCAGATTTGAAAGATGCTCTGAATTAAAGTTTAGAAATACTGGCATACCAGCACACTAGATTAAGAGGGCATAAGCTGCCCAAAAGGTAAGTTAGGCATAACTTATCTTCCTTTAACTGGGACCCTAAAGTGTGGGACCCTGTTGATTTCTCATCAAAAGATGATGAGCCCCTGTCTGACTAGGATATTAATACTAAGGAATGTAAGCATGATCAACCTCTTGTCCAACAATGGATTAAAACAGAGGAAGCTCAACACCCTATTCTCCCAAGGAGGGAAGAGGTTGGGAGAGTAGCAGCAGCATCTAATCAAAAATTGCTCATTTCATCCTGGGAGTTTCCCCTGTCTGAATTAAGATATATTAGTAACCAATTTCAACAAAAACCTAGAGAGCCATTAGTGAACTGGCTGCTCCTGTTTCATTTTGTGTTTCACCTCACTAATAGGTTATATAGAATAATTTTAGATTCTTCCAGTTAACCTGTGTTAGCCTTCATGTAGGGAAAACAACAATGGGCATTTGCTGTGCTTCTACAAGGATATCTTCAAATATGGAAATCTCCAGAAAAGCCTGACTTCTCTAACAAGTTCTTGAGCATTGTCTGGTTGGGTAAAACTAAGGTTATTCCTTAAGTTGTGTTAAAATACAAAGTTATCCCACATTCCTAAATTCTGAACAGTTAATAGCTTTTCTTGGTTTATTAAGTTATTGGAAAGTGTTTATATTGTATTTAGTATGAATTTTAAAACATTTTTTGTCACCCTAATTAGAAAAGGAAAAGCATAGGAATGGGATTTCCACAACAGGCTGTGCTTAAAATGGCTAAGCAAACTATTGTGCAAGCACAGGTTTTAAGGTGTGTGGACTTTGATATACCCTGTGATTTGGAAGTGGCAATTGCCAATATTGGCTTTGAGTGCAGTTTGTGGCAAAGTCAATAAGCTAAATGTATACCAATTAAATTCTGGTCCTAACCATGGAAGGTCACAGAACTCAGATATAGCCCTTTAAAAGGGTAATTGTGCACAGTGTATAATGCTCTGTTACAAGTTGAAGGTCTAACTCAGGTGTCCAGTGAGCTTACAGAAGACCATACACACACAGGTATGTGGATATGGGACACTCTAAATGAGCCCCACTTGGGGAGTGCTCAGGTGAGCAGCTGACAAAATGGAAAGTCTACATCCTACAATGGCTCTTTAAGTACAGAGATTCATGAAATATTAGGACCTGTCTCTTATGAGGAAGAGCAATATGCCCTGCTTCCTGTCAATCCTCCTGATGTGGCTCCAACCATGTCCACCATTGATGGAAAAGGAAATATAACTACCTCTGCATTGATTGGCACATGGATAACCTGCTACCTGGACAGCCATTACTATCCAGCTCATTGCTGTCACCATCTGGTGGGAAGGCATTTGGACTGCCTGCCACAAATGTAAGGTAACTGTTTTTCATGTCTCTGCCCACAACACAAATTTATTACCAGGTAACATAGAAGTGGATACCCTAGTGATATACCATAACCTAACACCAATGACTCATGAAGTGGCTGAATGGCTGCACCAGAAAACTGGACAAGAGGACACCAAATTTCTGTCACCTGGTGGCAAGTAGAATAAATTGGCCCCCTTCTTCTGTCCAAAGTGAAAAATATGCCTTTACCACCATGGATGTGGCTAATGGACTGCTGCAGGCCTTCCCAGTGGGTGAGACCAACCAAAGAGCTACCATAGGTAGCTTAGAAAAATTACGTGCCTTTTTTCAGGGTCCCCACAACTGTGGACAGCAATAGGGGGCCTACTTCACTGAGCAATTAACCCTAGCCTGAGCTACAGAACGTGATGTCCTTTAGACATTTTACTCGCCCTAAATCCCACAACAGCTAGATTAATTGAATGAATGAATGGCCTTTTAAAAGAACACAAAGATGATAGAAACAATGGACTCAAGGACTGTATCAGCATTAACTCCAGACCCAAAGGGGCTGGCTGATTTCAAACCACAATGGGGCAATGATAATAACTTACTCTTCTCGGTGCTGCAAACACCAAAATTTGGGGAAAATAAGGTCAATTGGCTCTGGTTTTGGCCCATGCAGCCATGCCATTGAAAATCCTAAGCCCATGGAGTATTAGAATTATATAGGATGCCAGGAGTTATTTGTATTTCCCATCTGGGACTCCCTAACCCCCAGGGAACTATGTGCATACCTTTGCAAACACTCATTATACCCCAAACTAACTGCAGATCTGAACCTGAAGGGCTCCCTGCAGAAGGAGAAAATATGGTACTTAAAACCCCCTCACCTGGAACTCTTCTATCTACTAATGAAGACTCACATTATACATTGTTAAACCACTCAGCTGTCCAATTTAATGCTTACATTTGTGGTAAATTCTTGCTTTTGAAAAATGTGTATTACTATTTCAATAATGCATTAACAAAAATGTTTTAAGTATTTAGCATTATTCTAACAAGTATAATTTTAATGGTAATAGTATGTTATGAAATGTTTGCTTAAGGAAAATTTCCAGGTTTATATTTAGTGACTTGAATATAGAGGGTATGAGGGATGTTTTTATTAAAGGAAAAGGAAAGTAGTTGTGTCCTGAATGCAGAATAAAAAAGAAGATATGGAACAAAACCTGAATGAATACAGAAAGTTGAAGAAAGTTGGTGGAAAAGGGAAATTTATTTCTGTGGTCATGGTTGAAAAATGGTAAAAACTAGGTATAGAATAAAGCAGACTGCCTGGTAGATTTTTTCCTTCAGCTATTTTAACCCCAGTTGGTACTTGTGCTCTAATTAATATTCAATGTTGTATGTGCCTGGTAATTCACAGAATGTAACCCACACTCTTGATCATATTCAAAATCACAAAGTAGTGATCATTTACCTGATGGTTCTGTTGTCTAAATGGTGGAACTCATTAATTTGGCCATTGTGCCACTTGCTAATAGATTTATTGTATCTCTGTACTAGTTGTTTCAGAATTTGGGACAAAAACCTCAAAGGAGGAAGAAAGTTGCAGAAAGTTCACAGAAAGTGAAATTTATTTTTGTGGTCAAGGTAGGAAAATGGTAAAGACTAGCCATATCACTACTTAATGTTAAAACATCACAACTTAAAGAGGTGGTTTTTCAAAACTGAATGTCAATAAATATTCTGGCCACCACCAAAGGTTGTAGTTGTGCTCTAATTGATGTTCATTGCTGTATATATGTGCCTAATAATTCACAAAATGTAACACTTTTCATCCTCCAGATGCTCCAGGTAAGAATAATCCATTCTCCTCCAAAGAAAATTGACAATATCTATAAGTTATAAGTCAAAGATTTCACCAGATAACCTCTTAATTACTTCACCCCAATTGTCAGCATGAATCAGCCAGACCAACAAATGTTCAATTCCCAAGACTGGAAATGAATATTATTTTAAGGGGGAAATTATAATGGTTACTTTTAAAATATAATCTTAAACTATAAGCAAGCAAGAAATTGTAAAACATAACCTTCAAAGCTGGAGACAGGATACAATGGAAGCTCCTATTCTCACAAAGGATCAATTTGTAAATGTAAAGTGAGCAAACATATGTAAATGTAAAGTTTGCACCTTCCCCAGTGTCACCTAGAAAACAGAAGATAATATATTACTGAAATTCTCCAAACCTGTTACATGTTAACTAAAATAATTGACTTCCTTTGTCTCTAATGGGTTTAGCCAATTAAAGAATCACAAGGAGATAGCCCCAAACTTCAGAGATAGATGGGCCTTTTTTCTATCACTCTTGTGTTGACTAAATGATTATCTCTCTTTATCGCTGAACCTGGGTATAAAACACTTCAGGGAGGCAGATTTCAGAAAACTTCCCCCGTCTTCCCACCAGCATAAACTAAGCCATCATTTTCTCTTCAGCTGGGTTCAGTGTGACTTCCACTAGCTGTACCAAGCAACAAACCCCATATTTGGGAAGTGTCCCTTCTTCAACTTTAACTGGTATTGTGTTGAATCTATAAGTGTTTAGGTACATTAAATTAAGCTCTTTAGGCAAAAATCAAATTATGCCATTTAGCTCTGACAGTTTTTCCCCCATGACCATCTATGGCCAGTACAGATCCCTTGAATCAGGCTACATTTCCATAAACCAGAGTGCATAGTGTTAACATTTTTCTGTTAGTTAGCAGTGGGCCAGTAAATGGTTACATATATATGTGGCCTCTGATCCCAGGGATCTCTAGCTATTTTTTGCACCTATGGAGCTTGACCTTCCTCCTAAGGAAGAGGGAAAGGGGCTTGCCACAACTCCTCTGGGAGAGGAGAGGTTTCTGACTTCCTTTCTCTCTCAAAGGATTGGAAGCTCACTTTGGTAATCTCTGGCTTCTAGGAAGTATTCTCCATAGCTTTACTAGGACCATGTCCGGTTGCTTCCCTATAGTTTCTATTTCTGTGCCTACAGTGATGAGATTCACCCACCTCTACTTAGGGGATACCCAATTACAGCAGTAGATCTCATGGGAGCCTTTCCCATTGCCCTTACTCCCACCCCCTTCTATGCAGCCTCTCCACCTCCCTGAGGTCAGCTATGGCCTGAGCAGCAAGGGAAATGTGCTGTCCTACTAGCAGACTTAGGATAGACATGAGAGGCCCATAGTAATGGTTGACAGCACCATGCAATACCATGTTTTCTATTCCTGTGGTAAAAGCTTCAGTGTCAGGACCTATAAAAACTATGGCATAAATTGTGTGTTTCATTCCAAGCCCTCTTAAAATGTCTTGTATCTCCTCCATAGTTTTCCAATGGGAGTACTGTGTGGATATATCCCTTTCATTGGGTCATGCAGCCTTACACATGTCAATCAACCACACCAATAAGGAGGTGATTCTCACCTTGGCTGAGGTAGCACACAAGCATTTTCATAGAGAAGTGTGGGTAGAAATAGATGCCAATTCACTCATCTCTACCCACAGAAAGCATTTATTCCCTCTGTTCTGGTGCCCCATAAACTCAGAAGCCATTTGGATAGGGACTCCCCAGACTTTGTCTATACTGCTGCCCCAAATTTCCCAATTCTGCCATGATACACTCTCTTATAGTAATGTGTAATTTCTGTTCAGGAGGCTGGAATTGCTGAGCTCAGGCAGTTGATCTTCTAATGCCTTCCATTTCTGTTGTATTATGTTGCACACCTGTCAGGGCTCATCTTCCTCCACCTCCCATCCTTCCTTCCCTTTCAATTCTGGGAGGAGTCTATGGGGTCCCATGCTTTGGGGTCCCATCTGGAGTAGCTAAATTCCTCCAGAGTTGAGCCCCAGGAAACTTACAGCCATTGACTTGGGCATATCTGTCTGTTAGAGTCTTTAGCTGATTGTCCACTCAGAGCAGGTGATCAGTTAGAAAGTCCTTCATTTACACCTGGGCATATCTTTTCGTAGTTTTACTTTCACCTCTAAATGCCATGCAGTAGTTTCACTGCTTGTTCTGCCTTGGTAGCCATCTGTGGGGCTCCTAAAAGGGGCCATGCAATGACTGTATTTGCAGTCCCTTTTCTTTTTTCTCAGATTTAATTATCCTGCTATCCACTGCAAAACAGCAGCCCCGCCAATTTCTAAGACATTCCCATACTCTCACAGCAGCCCCATTCATCCAGGAGGACATCCACCCCTCCTCATGTGGATGATAGGGGCAAATTTGAGATTGCCTCCATGAATTCCCCCTTCTGAGGACCCAGGTCCACTGTTGTCAGTCGCCTCCTGCCTGGCTCACCAATTGTTCCAACACAGCTTAGCCCTAAGACTGAAGGGCACCCCAGGCACAGAAGAAGATATTATTTTAATTGGGACTTTACAGGAGATGGTTGCATGGTTGTGGCTGGCTATGGAAAGTGGAAGACAAATAAAAGAGAGAGGGAAGTGCCAGAGGGGGTGGCTTAGAAAGACTTAGGTCCATAGTGTGTGACAATGGAATTTCACCATGATCTCATGAGTCCTGGAATTAACACTGATCAAGGGAAGGGGGTTTTACTTCCTCCAACCCATGAGGGATTGGTTGACCTTGACATCTGTTCCATTCTGGTAGGTGGCTGCATGCATGGAAAATGGAGGAGGGCATGGGGCTGTGGGACCTCACACACCCACACCTAGTCCCAATTGATTAATCCAAAAGCTGGAGATTACAACTGTTCTAGTCCATTGTATAGGCTTAGCAAATGCATAATTTTATTACAGGCAAACGACATCCTGGGGAGGACACATGAAAGTTATGACAGTGGTTGGGTGGGAAATGGAGCTTGTTGAACAATGGGAAAATGATGACAGGAATGGAAAATTTATATGGTATACCCTTGTTTACTGCTGGAATTTTAACCCTGTGCACCAAGCAGCTTTCAAGATATGAATTAAAAAAGCATTGAGAAAAGAATAAAAGTTCAAGGAAGGGTATAACAGCAAAATGGGTCTTCACTACCAACCACAGCCCCCATTCTGCTTCTGGAGGCAGTTTCACTGTGCAAGTCAGTGCAGCAGGGTGGCTCCCCACAGCAGAAGATGAAGAAGTTGTGGTGGAAGGTGTCAGCCTGGCAGGACACTGGAACGTACAGCTGCAGGAGGGAGGCCAGCAGGCACCCACACAGGCTGAAGTCCAGCTCCACAGAGCCATGTTTCAACTCAGCTTAACCTTAGAACTGAAGAATACACTAGGCATGGTATTAGACATGAATTTAATAGGACTTACGTAGAGGAGATGATTTGTTCCATGGCAGTGGAGGCCAGGAAAGATGGAAGTTAGTGCTTTGCAAAAGCAGGGGGTACCAGGTGGTGGCTTATAAGGTTAAGACAAGGAGGGTATAAGAACAGGGCTTAGTCAAGCCCTTGTGACACAGGGTGTGGAGATTTGTTATCAACAGTGATCAATGGAGGGCAGTTTCAGTGCTTTGTTTACAATATATTTTTCCTCCCCCAGGGAGGTCTGATGAATTTTAACAGCTGTCCTGATCAAGTAGGAGTCTATGAGAAATGATTATAGAGGGGAGGGTTCTGGCCCATGGGTCCCCACAGCCTGGAAGCCCCACCTGTACCAGCCATGCTGTCTGCCCATCCAACTTGATGGGAAATTGCTCACTGTGCAGGTGCCACACTGGGGTCTCCTTTGTGAACCACAGCTCCTCTAGATCTGCCAAAGTGGATGCCATGGGGAAGACATGGGATTTGGACATGTAGAATGTCAGGTTTGCTGAGGTAACATAGAGATGTAAAGACAGACTGCCACAAAGTGCCCAGACAGCAGCATGATGAAAAAGAGACAAACCAGAAGACAGTACTCAACAGGAAGGGCAGACATGAAAAAATTTGAAGAGAGAGGTGAGAAGGCAGGACAAATGGCACGAGCAGACCTAGGGCCCACCCCTTCTATACATATCTGGCACACTCATCTTAACTGCCTAAAAATTCAGGGGCTGGGCCCAGGGTTCCATGAAGGCACAGGGAGATTCCCAGTTCTCTGAGTTGGTGGGCATTTATAATTCATGAATGTCTATGATGAACTGTGGAAATTAATGATATATAACTGCAGGAATATTTGAATACTTAACTAAACTAGACTATTCTAACTACTTAAAATATATGAATCCTATGGAATGAAATGACCAAGATTCAAGGACAGATGGGAAATATGTCTGTGGAGGAAACAAGGCACAAGCTACACATTATCTCCTAGGGTACTGATGTTTCTTCTAAGACATATACCTATACAAGCATAGAAGGATGTGAAACTAGGGTCTGATAAGGGGAAGGAAAGAAAGAAATTGCTCTCTAATTACATGGTTCCCAAGATGCGTCCCCTCCTAAATGCTGGTAAGAAACCTTCTTTAGCCAAGGACAAAGGCCAAGAAGGTAAACAATCTCCCAGGAGGGGGAATAACATAACCATGATGTAAAAGCAGCATTGATCATATCTTAGTCTTAAATGCTAATCTTAGTAAAACATCAGGTTTTAGGTCCCTTTAATGAATATAATGGGGACCAAACATCCTCATGCTATATGGAATATGTTGTTCTAAAATCTCATAATAACACCTTGCTGCCCCCACACTCCTATTCTTCATGGAAGCAATAAACCTCCAGATCAGCCACCACCAGAGAACCTCTCCTGTCCATAAGTCCCAACACACCTGTCTGCTTTTATACCTGGTGTGTTTTTCACTCTCTTGGTAACAATCCCCCAACCTACCCAGAGCTCTGCACAAACTTGTTCTTGGCACTAACAGCTCCATTGGACTATTACCACAACTATACAATAGGAATTTAGGAATATTCAATGAGAAATGAACAAATATTCAGTAACATAAAATGAAACAGGAGCAACACATGGATTGTAAAGGATAATCAAAAGTATCTGGTCAAAAACTTTGTGGAAAGAGCATTCCAGAGAAGGGATTCTGACCCCAGGATAGGGATAACAGTAGATCAGCCAGCTGAGGAGGATAAGTGGGAAAACCAGTGGTCACCTGGAATGTGTCTATTTCCTAGGGTTTTTGTAGGTTTCTCTTCCTCTGCAGAGAGGCCTGGGAGGGGCTGAATGCCCCTTGTGGTTTCTGGAGAGCAGAGGTCCCTGATTGCACTCAAAGGGGATGGAGAGGCGGCTGGGTGTGTCCTATAATCTGGGACCTGAAGTGAACAGGAAGACTGTATAGTGTGGCCAAGGTGCCAAAGTAATTTATGTTCCCTCACCTCATCCCTATCATGCCAGGGAAGGCAGCAAAGTCCAGGTTGGGTGTGCCCATGATGTGCAGGGTTTGAATTCAGGTGTAAACTTACAGGGATGGATGGCTGAGATGTCTAGAAGGTAAGGGGTCTTGATCTTGGCCCTAGGAGTGGTCTGGGCCCAGCCCATGCCAGGCCTGGTTTTCTTCTTGGTTGCTACACATATGGATGTGCCAGGTCACAACCATCTTCCTGCCTGCACTGGAATTGCAGGAGCTAGGGCAGTGTGGGTCCATGTAGGTATTTGCTTGAGGCAGGAGTGCTCCAGCTATTCATGGGAAGGAGCCATGATCTGGACAGTGGGCGAAAGGAGAAGCAAGGGAGCCAAGGGGACTTGATATGCCTGGCAAAAGCCTATAGCACCTGGTATTCCCAGATGGCCTCCCATCCAAAGAGTAATCAGGCTCAAACCCAATTAGCTTTCAGAATCAGACAAGAACCAGCATGCTCAGGCAGAAAGCTGTACCAAGGACCACCAGTGCAGGACAGCATTGCCCTGCTCATTTCAGTCTCTAGATAAACCCCACTAACCCTAACATCACTCAGCAACCCTGCACAATCCCGTCAAAACCCTACCTACACATGCATGCCCAGAATCTGCTTTCTCCAGTCCCCTAACCAGTCCCCTAACTGCAGGGCAACAAGCTGCAAACCTGCCCATCTGGCCCTGCCTTGCAAGAGTAGTGGACTGGACAGAGGGCATCAGGGCAGACCAGGGTGAGGAGAAAGCCTGAGACCTGCTTGCATGCCACACACATTCCCTGCACTTGTGGCTGCAGCTCTACAGGAAAGTGGGTGGAGCTTCATACACACTTCAGGCTCCTGGGCAGCCTGTGGGCAGGTTCCTTCCTTGCCACCCCAGAATCCCTCTAGCACTCACTCTTCCCCTTCCCACCTCAACCTGGCACCACACCCACTAGGCCTCCAGGCTATTGTGGACTCTGACCCAGGTGGTTGCAGAATGCCTTAAAAGACACAGCCCAGGGTCATGGGACAATGATGTGTGTGGTTTCCAAGACTTGCCAAAGGTGGCCAGGGCCCTGGAGGAACCCATCCTGGGTTCGTACTCCCAGTAGGGTATCAGTTGGGGGTGGGGAAAGAGTGTGCTTATCAGATCTCCCAGGCCTGAGCTGTCCCTCCACAAACCTCCCCATGGCTAGAGTGAGTGCCTGGTCCCTTTGGTCAGTCTGGCTCCACCCACTTGCCACTAAGGAGCCTGAGAACCAGTGACTCATTCCTCTTCCCTACCATACCAACAGGAGATCATGCTCATAGGAGACAGTCAGCCTAGGCCCTCCTACCCCAAGGCTAGGAAGCCCAGGGGTGCTGCCAGATGGGCTGGTTCCCAAACCTAAGGACACAGACATGTCACTCTGGGCCAGTTGCTGGCCAGTGTCAAAGGAAAGATGACTTGTGAACAGAGACTCTTGTGAACCAAGCCAGGAGTTCATGCTAGCTCTGGGCCTGGAGTGGAAGGCACTGCCCTATTGATGGGAATCAGCCAAGGTGGTCCCAGATGTGCAGCTCTGACACCATGGGCTCCACCATGGTCTCTCTTGGGCACATTCCATCTGGATCTGCCAGCTGCTGTGGCAAGACTTATGGGACCCTGTGCTGTGTCTGTCTCTGTTTCCCAGACTGCTTGATGGTTTCCCTTTGTCTGTACTGTCTGCAGAATAGCCACACAGAGGTGGCTTATGGAGCCTCTAGGTTTCCTGTGAGCATTCCCCACCCACACACCCCTATCATCCTCAAAGGGGTGTGAGGTTGGCTGGGTGGGTCTTGTGTCCTGGGGTCTGGAGTGCATGGGAAGCCTGGATCATGGTTCCCAGGTGCCAAGGGAAGGGACATTCCCTTGTCTCATATCTCTCATGATGGGGAAGGTAGTGAAGGTCTCTTATCCATGGCAGGCACTCCCCTTGTGTGCATGGTTTGAGGGCAGGTGCTGAGGGTTAGGGGCCAATGGCCCAGATTGGTTCCCATGGATAGGGTATCTTGGCCTCAGTCATGGGGATCTCAAGGATCATTTAGAAAATCTCAACTTCACGGCCTATAGTTAAAAACTTAGAAGAAATAGACAAATTAATTTGAAGGTAGAAACTGCCAAATTTCACTGAGGAAAGAGTGAATAGACCTGTATTGGTTGAGGACATTGAGTTTGTAGTGAAAAACATTCCAGAAAAGAAAACTTCAGGCCCAGATGGTTTCACTGGTGAATTCTACTCAATATTTAATTAACATTGATGTACTATCAATTCTATGCAATCTCTTCTGGAAAACAAATGAGCAACAACTCCCCAAATCATTTTATTTTGCCAGTTGCACTCTGATACCATGATCGGAGATATTATGAAAAAACATGTTTTTAAGAATGTCTTGGTGTGTTGACCCTTGTAGTTAAGGTAGCCATTCTTTTTACATGAAATCATGGGAATGGTGTATTTCTTCCATTTTACCCTTCTAGTCTGTCTCTTTGCTGATATAACCTTGGGAACAAATTCAATCTATATCTGTCAACAGCCTGGGTTTCCATTCCACCCAGGCCACTCTGGTCTTCAAGGATGTGCATATATTCCCATAGAATCATTGCATGGCAAGCTATTTCCAGAGATAAGTGTGTATATTGGATTGGATTGTACTGGCAACTCTTAATATTGTAAGAGATGTCCCAAATGTTATTCCTCTTTTTAACAGAAAAATCAATTTTATTATTTATATACTAGGAAACATATTTGGAAAAAGAAATGTAAAAATACATTTGCAGAGAATCAGAAACACAAAAGATGAGGAAGAAACTTAACAAATACTTGCAAAATACATGGAAAACTCTAAAACATTGCTTTGGGTAATGAAGAGTGTAAAAACCAATGAATGTGAAGTTTACATGCCCAAGCCCATAGTGCATCTGAAAAAACTTATATTACAGTCTTGTCTCTTAATTCTAAGTTCTGTTTGTCATCAGGGGGATTAGGTGAGAAAGGGCCCAGAGTAAGAATAGGACATGCTTTCAGGGAGAGGAGGGTGCAAATCAGCCACACATTTGATTATTTTATTCAAAGCATGGCCTTTTCATTCTAATCATTTCATATATGGTATGTGGTCTTTGTAGGTTCAGTCCTGGTTCAGACTGTCCATGAATATCATGTACTTTGTTTAGGTTCAGAAAGTGATTTTGATGACTGTGCTAGTTTGGATGTATTATGTCCCCCAAAACACCATGTTCTTTGATGCAATCTTGTATTAGGGTTGACTTGGTTGGAACCTAATAATTAAGTGTTTCCACGGAAATGTGACTCATTCAACTGTGGGCCAGACCTTTGATTGGATCATTTCCATGGAGGTATTTACCCCTCCCATTCAGGGTGGGTCTTAATTAAATCACTGGAGCCATATAAAAGATCTGACAGAAGGAACTCAGTGCATCTGAAGCCAAGTGATATACTTTGAAGATGTATCTTAAAGAACATACAGGAGCCAAGAGTGGAGTTGGAACACAACCTGGGATTAGCAGGTGGCAGCCCCATGCCTTTCCAGCTACCAAGATTTTTCCTGATGCCATTGGACTTCTATTAATGAATGTATACTTGTGTTGGTTGCTTCATTTGGACATTTTCATGGCCTTTAGACTGTAACTTTGTAACCATATAATCCCCCTTTATAAAAGCCAGACCATTTCTGGTATTTTTCATAACAGCAGCATGAGCAAACTGGAACAATGACATTCTTGACTACAGTACTTGATATTAACCCACTGGGCCTGCCTGGATTGTCACTCTACAAGTATGTACCAATTCAAACACTAAGTCTTCTATATTCACAGATACTGGTGGAGAACCATTGCTGTCATTAGCTTTTGGATTTAACTAGCACCTTCTCAATTTTAAGCTGCTCTGATGTTTAAAACAAGGCTGAGACATTGGGTTCCTCCATGCACTAGCATGATAAGTGTTGAAGGGGACCTCAGCAAATTCAGGAAGTGCAGCCCTTAATATGACACTGGAGAATGTTTTTAAAGGAAAGAATCAAATAAAAGGAAAATTTTTATGAAGGAATTACTTAGGTGAGTGTTTAAAAACGACAGTGGCTGTTAGTTATTTGAAATCTTTTGTTTAATAGTCTGTTTCAGGCCAAGAGGTTGAGACAGTGTCATTGCCTTGAGCATTAACAGGCTCCATTTCCAGCTCTCTTTTCTTTCTTTCTTTCTTTCTTTCTTTCTTTCTTTCTTTCTTTCTTTCTTTCTTTCTTTCCTCTTTCTTTCCTTCCTTCCTTCCTTCCTTCCTTCCTTTCTTTCTTTCTTTCTTTCTTTCTTTCTTTCTTTCTTTCTTTCTTTCCTTCCTTCTTTCTTTCCTTCCTTCTTTCTTTTGCCTGAGATAATGATTTTTGGTCTATCTTAAACTCATAATGACTGTGTTGTCTAAGCACAGTTGAATAAAGCTAGAAATCAATGACAGAAATTTAGGTGGCATTTCTAAGATCCATGGAAGAGCTTTTGATTTCCTGGAGCCATCTGGAGCCAATTGTCTATTTGAAATTTCACCTGTTCTCTGTCCATTTTTTTATGCCAAGGGTTACATACCCAGGGATTTTCTTTAGTGGCTTTGCTTCCATACATTTTATACTAATACTGAAGAAAGATGGCCTGGTTATAAAACAGAATGATTTCTGCCATGGTCTTCATCATCCCAGGTGCCTACTCATCCTTGTTTGTACCTGAAATATGACTGGATGCTTCACAAAAGTCCTGCCTTGCCTCTCCAGTGTAAGAAAAAAAACAGTATTGTGAGTGTTTTGTCATTCTCTTCTTCTTTTCCTACTCTTCATCCCCCTCCATGAATTACCCCACTTCTCTCCTGCTGTTTTTTTTTATAAATTGAAATAGAAAACACTGATGGGATGGTATTCAGAAAATGAGGCCAATGTGTTCTTTATTATTCATTGAATTGAAAAACTCACTCCCAGAAGTTTTAAGCAGAATGGATAACTGTTAATGAAAGTGCAGACTGAGTGGATAGTAGCACTTAGTGAAACTGGTGCCAGCCAAACAGGGAGGGAGCAGAGGGCTCTCCTTGCAGCAAAAATTCTCAATATACCAAATACTAATTTAAATGATTTAAATACTTTAATTATGATGTATTCTGTTTATCTTAAGAATTGGATATTTTATTATCTATTGATATTTCATTAATAATTAGAACAAATATCTACCTGTTATCTTCTCTTTGCTAACTTCTATGCTATATATTCAATTATACAAAGTAAGTAAATGAATCCTTGTAATAAAAATAAAGTATATACATGATCCCCTTATACTTTGAGTGTAATTCCAGTGATTTCTCACAGCATTAATGAAAGAGCATATAAGCATTTGTCCACAATTCATCCACATACTATATACTTCATATATGAATATTTGAAGCATTGATTAACTTTATTTTAAATATTATATAAAAGGATGGATAAAAAATGAAAAAATACCATAATGATTCTTCAGTTTGAAAATTGCCTTCTTCATGTTTATGCATAAAAGTCAATAAAATTTTATTTTACATTGAGTGGGATGAGCGCACCTATGCAGTATTCTAGTTATCCCAGGAAAACTTTACTGTGCAGAGATCCTCTTGCTACATGCAAATCTGCAAATAAAGAAATGGTCTAAGTTTTACAATATCCATTTAAAACAATTCAGAACATTTCATAACATATTCTTTTATTTGGGCTTCTATAAAAGAGGTTTATTTGGTTACAAAGTTACAGCCTTAATTCCATAAATAAACCAGAGTAAGACATCAACAACAGGTACCTTCACTGAAGGTTTACCATGGTGTCTGAAAACCTATGTTAGATGGGAAGGCATGTGGCTGGCATCTGCTTGTTCCCAGGTTGCATTTCAAAATGGCATTCCCCAAAAAGTCAGTGTAAGATCCCAGTGGCCATCTTTAAAATGCATCTCTCAGATGCAGCTAGCATCATGGCTTATGTGGATCTTCTTTTTCCTTTTTAATTTAATTTTATTGAGATTGTTCACATACCATGTAATTATCCAAAGAGCCAAAGTGTGCAATCAATTGCCCATGGTACAATCATACACCTGTGCATCCATAACCACAATTACTTTTTTTCAATTTTTAGTACATTTTCATTACTCCAGAAAAGAAATAAAGACACAAAAAAAGAAAACTCAAATCCTCCCATACCCCAAACATCTCTCTCAATTACTGACTCATAGTATTGGTTCAGTTCATTTGTTACTGTTGATGAAAGAAGGTTAAAATACCAGTGTGCAAATGTCCATCCATCCCTGCTCTCAGCTCCTCCAAGTACACACTCCATAATGAGGCTGCAGAACCTCATGGCCCCCACACACCCAGCTTCCTGTGGAACCACACAGTGATCTCCAGAAAGGCTACACCATTCCACCTCCCCATCAACAGTAAATGGGCACATCCCTCCCTGCATGTTTTCTCCAACACTTTTACCCATATTTATATTTTTTCTTATAATTTTATAGTTATATTCACATTCCATAAAATTATCCATCGTATAGAGTCAGTTGTTCATGGTATCATCATATATTTCTACATTTATCACCACAATCAGCACTTGAACATATTGATTACTAAGAAAAACCTTTTTTTTGGTGAATAATAAAAAGATAGTAAAAAGAAAAATAAAATGTCATGCAATACAATATAATAGTAAGGACAGGAAACAACACCAGGACCAAGAATCCCATAAACCTCCCCCACATCCCCCTCTCATACACATTCAACTTTGGTACATTGCCTTTGCAACATCCAATGGAAGCACATTACAGTGTCGCTGTCAACCACAGACTCCAGTGTGCTTTGGCTATGTTTTTTCCCCAAATGCCATCCCTTTTACACCACTCTGCAAGGTTGACCTTTATTTGTTCTACCACAGGTAAAAACATGTTTATATTTCTTCATTTAGCAACAGTCATTGGCCACTCCATTTTTTGCCAAGTTACACAGTCCATCTCCATCATCCATCATTACCTCTGGTGTCATACACTCCCCTATCCTACCTCCTTCAGCTTCACTCACAGATATGTTTGTTCAGTGTAATTAAAAATTTGTGCTACCTTCACCCAGTATTATGATATCTATTTCTGGATCTACACAATCAATCCTGCTGAATATTCTGTAGTCCTTCAGCATCAAACACCGATCTCTACCCCCTTTCTAGTTCCTTGTAGCCTGTGTTACCAGCTATTAACTCTCAAAATTTTCTCCTTAATGTTAGTTCATATTAGTGACACCATACCATGTTTGTTCTTTTGTTTCTGGCTAACTTCACTCAACATAATGTTCTCAAAGTTCATCCACGTTATTATCTGTTTCATGTCTTTGTTCTGTCTTACAGCTACATGGTAGTCCATCATGTATATATACCACAGTTTGTTTATCCACTCATGTGTTGATGGACATTTGGACTGTTTCTGTCTCTTGGAAATCATGAATAATGCTGCAATAAACATCAGTTTACAAATGTCCATTTGTGTCTTAACTTTCAGTTCCTTTGTATATATACCTAGCAATAGAATAGCTGGGTCATGTAACAGATCTATACTTCATTTCCTGAGGAAACCCCAAACTGTCTTCCAGAGTGGTGGCACCATTCTACATTCCCACCAGCAATGAATAAGTGTGCCTCTTTCTCGACACTCTTTCCAGCACTCCTGATTTTCTGTTGTTTGCATAATGCCACTTTGGTAGGTATGAGATGATATCTCATTGTGGTTTTGATTTGCATTTCCCTAATAGCCAGTGAAGTTGAGCAACTCTTCATATGTTTTTGAACCATTTGTATTTCCTCTTTGGAAAAGTGTCTGTCCATGTCTTTTGCCCATCATTTAATTGAGTTATTTGCCTTTCTGTTGAGTTCTAGGACTGCTTTATATATTCTGGATATTAAACGCTTATCTGATATGTTGTTCCACATATTGTCTCAATTTGTGTAGGCTGCCTTTTTACTTTTCTAACAAAGTCCTTTGATTACAAAAGTGTTTGATTTTGAGGAGATCCCATTTGTCTATTTGTTCTTTGGTTACTTGCCCTTTAGATGCAAGGTCTAGGAAACCACCTCCTTTCACAAGATCTTTAAGATATTGCCATACATTTTCTTCTAAGAGTCTTATGGTCTTAGCACTTATGTTTAGGTCTTTGATCCAATTGCAGTTAATTTTCATATAATATCCATTATTTTGGAAATGGATATCCAGTTCTCCAAACACCATTTATTGAAGATACTGCTCTATCTCATTTGCTTTGGCTTGACTGCCTTTTCAAAGATCAATTGTCTGTAGATGTGAGAATCTATTTCTGAACACTCAATTTGATTCCATTGGTCAGTATGTCTGTCCTTATGCCAGCACCATGCTGTTTTGAGCACTGTAACTTTGTAATATGCTTCAAAGTCAGTTAGTGTGACACCTCCCACTTTGTTCCTTTTTCTCAAGATATTTTTGGCTATTCAGGGCACTTTGCCCTTCCAAATACATTTGGTTATTGGTTTTTCTATTTCTGCAAAGTAAGTTGTTGTGATTTTAATTGCTATTGCATTGAATCTATAAGTAAGTTTAGGTAGAGTTGACATCTTAATTATATTTAGTTTTCCACTCCATAAACATGGTATGTTCTTCCATTTTTTTTTTAGGTCCTGTTCAATTTCTTTTAGCAGTTTCTTGTAGTTTTCTTTAACATGTATTTTGTGTTCTTGTGTAAGTTTATTCTGAAACACTTGATTCTCCACCAGGCTGACTGCTCCATTGTCTGGTCTGTCTCTCTATGGTTGGAGATTTTTTTCAGGTGCCTGAGCTTTTCAATGAAAGCTGCAAGTACAGTTCTCCCTCCTGGTTTCCAGCATCAAAGTCCCCTGCTCCCTTGGGACTGTGCCTGGCCAGGAGGGGTGCAGGCATCCTGGACACAGGAACTCACAGATTTTGTTGATATCATGTGCTCTGCACATCTGTGAGTGCTCTATGAAACATACTGTTCTAGTTTGTTAATGCTGCAGAATGCAAAACACCAGAGATGGATAGGCTTTTATAAAATGGGGGTTTATTTCACTACATAGTTACAGTCTTAAGGCCACAAAGCATCCAAGGTAACACCTCAGCAATCGAGTGCCCTCACCGGAGGATGGCCAATGGCATCCAGAAAACCTCTGTTAGCTGGGAAGGCAGCTGGCGTCTGCTCCAAAGCTCTGGCCTGAAAACAGCTTTCTCCCAGGACATTCCTCTCTAGCAAGCTTGCTCTTCTTCAAAACATCGCTCCCAGCTGCACTCAGTTCCCTCTCTTTGAGTCAGCTCATTTATATAGCTCCACTGATAAAGGCCCACCCTGAATGGGTGGGGCCATGCCTCCATGGGAACATCTCATCAGAATCATTACCCACAGCTGGGTGGGGCACATTCCAAGTAAACCTAACCAGCACCAAAACTTCTGCCCCACAAAACTACAAAGATAATGGCATTTGGGTGACACAATGCATTCAAACCAGCACAGATACCAAAGCTCACATTCCTCTGTGGTGTCTGTTCCAGGTAGTTTCTGGCTTTCTACCAACTGTCCTGAAGGAGTAACTAAAACACACCTCACCACTCTGCCAACTTATCCCTCTTGTACTTGCATGTTTTTACTGAAAGATGTAAGTTTCTGTGATGTGATGGGATGAATGCATTTGGTTTATGGAAAGATCATGTTTTTCTGATGTCCACAGTGTGGAATGCCACAGTTTGGATACTTTATGTCCCCTGAGAAGCCATGTATTAATGCGATATTGGGGTGGCTTATCTATTAATGTTGACTAAGTGGGAAAATTTGGATTTCATTGTTTCCATGGAGGTGTGACCCACCCTACTCTAGGTGATAACTCTGATTAGATTATTTCCATGAATGTGTGATCCCACCCATATAGCACCAGTCTTGATTAGTTTCCTGGAGCCACATAGGAGCTCAGAGAGGAGCTCTGTGCTGGAGCTGAGAGAGACATTTTAGAGACAGCTGCTGACAGCAGATTTTGCTGATGCTTAGAAGATAGCAGCCCAGAGTTTATGCCAAGAACCTAAGACCACAGATATTTTGGAGAACACCATTTTAGTGGAAAATGGGATCAAGCACATGCCAAGCACATGTATTCTGAGCAAAGAGAGGTTTTACAGATGCCAGCAGCCTTTCTTCAGTGAAGGTACACCCTTGTGGATACATTTGCATGGACACTGTTATGGCCTTAGAACTGGTAATTTGCAGACAAAGAAACCCCCTTTGTAAAAGCCAATCCGTTTCTGGTATTTTGCATAACAGCAGCATTAGCAAACTTCAAAAGACTTTGTTACCAGAGAAGAGGGGTTTTGCTGACTTTTCAAATACCAAACATTTTGGAATGGCTTTTTACATGGATAAGGGGAAGATTCTGGAAGAATTGTGAGGCACTTGATGGAAAAGGCCTAGATGGCTTCAAAGAAACTAATGGTAGGAATATGGACTATAGAGATAGCTCTGATGAGACTTTGAACAGAAATGTTGAATATCATGTTGCATTTTGACAGAAAGGTGATCCTTGTTTCAAAGTGGCAGAGAATTTGGCAAGATTGAAGTCTGGTGTCAGATGGAAAGCAGAATTTGAAAGTGGCAACCTGGGATACATAGCACAAGGGATCTCAAACTACTTTTGTATGATGTAGACTGGTTTCTTCTTGCAGCTTATAGTAAAATGCAGGAGGAGAGCAATACACTTAAAAAAAATGAACTCTTTGGTACATAGAAAGCAGAGACTGATAGCTTGGAATATTCTGGCTTCAAAAAGTTAGATCACAGAAGCTGCAGTCCTTCATAAGGATTTAACCAAACATGGAACCCAACCACCATTTCAGTACAATCCAGGATTGGAGATGTTGTTATCCAGATAAGGTTTATAGAAAATCCTATTATCAAATTGTTTTTTACCCTTGTATGCTTCATGCCAAGCCTACACTTTTTTTTGTGAGAACTGTGTTACTGGAATCACTGCCAGTCTGCCCTGGAGAGAATATAGTTGGGACAAATTGAAAGAAAATATTCTTTAAGGAAAATCATGGAAGTTGAGGTCTGAAGTCAAGAAATCTCATGCAAGGTGGTGAGTAAGGTAACTAATTCATATGGAAAGGGCAAGTGTGGTCAAGAATTAGTGTGTAGGTTTTCCACTTCAGTGCTCAGGAAATGCACTGCCACCTAAGATCTCAGAGATGGGGACCATATTCCACAGGGATTTGGGGGAAACTCGTCATCCCCCCATTATATGGAGAGGGCAGAATATTTGCCCTGGAGAGGCAGATTCCATGCTGCACCCTGATGTTTTTGGAAGTTGGGACCATGTATAAGGTGGTCTTTCCAGTGCATGGGTATGTTTGAGCACTCTTCCTTGTGTTTGGAGAAATAAGACTTCTGCATATGTCTTTGGAATAGGCTGGACTCCTGTTCTCTCAAGCCCCAAGGATACAACATCATTACTTAAATGACTCTCAGACTTTACAATCAAATGAAGATTTCCCTGAGGGTTTTAGAAACTGTTTTGTTCCTGTGAACCCTGTTTTCCTTTAAGTTTCTACCTATGGCAATGTGAACCTTTTTGTTATGACTGTTCCTCCTTTGTATATTGGCAGCAGATAACTTGTTCTAAGTTTCACAAGTCCACAGCTAGAGGAGAATTTTGCTTTAGGACAAGACAACACCTGTGACTGAATTTGATGGGATCTTGTACTTGTCTATTATTACTGAAAGGATTTAAGTTTCTGTGATGTGATGGGATGAATCTATTTTGTGCACAGATAGATGATGTATTCCTGGGGTCCAGGGTGTGGAATGTGCCAATTTGGGTATATTATGTCCCCCAGAGAAGCCATGTTCAATGTAATCTTGCTGGGGCTGAATAATTAATGTTGATTGAGTGGGAAAATTTGGCTTTGGTTGTTTCCATGGAAATGTGACCCATCCAGCTCTAGGTGATAACTCTCTTCAGTTTATTTCCTTGGGGGTGTGGGCCCATCCTTATAGCACTGGTCTTGATTAGTTTCCTGGAGCCCTCCCTATAAGATCTCAGACAGAAGGAGCTCAGTGTTGCTGATGAGAGAATTTTAGATACAGCCACTGAAAGCAGACTTTTGCTGATGCTTTGGAAATACTAGCCCAGAGTTTTCCATGAGAAGTTAAGTCAAAGACATTTTGGAGAATACCATTTAAAAATGTAACCTGGGAGTGAGCAGTTGCCATCCATGTGTCTTTGGAGCTAACAGCGTTTTTCAGATGATAACTTTCTTCACTGAAGTTACACCCTTGTTGATACTGTAGCATAGGTACATTTTTGGCTTTAGAATTGGAAATTTGTAGGCAAATAGACACCCTTTATAAAAGCCAATCCATTTCTGGCATTTTGCCAAACAGCAGGTTTAACATACTGGAATAGATTTTTTTTACCATATGAGAGGGATTTTGATGCCTTTGCAAATACCAAACATTTTGGAATGGCTTTTTACATGGATAAGGGGAAGATTCTGGAAGAATTGTTAGGACCTTGATAGAAAAGGCCTAGTAGGCTTTGAAGAAACTGATGGTAGGAATATGGACTCTAGAGACAGCTCTGGTGAGACTTTGAACAGAAATGATGAATGTGATGTTGCATTCTGGCAGAAAGGTTATCCTTGTTCCAAAGTGGCAGAGAATTTGGCAAGATTGAGTCCTGGTGTCAGATGGAAAGCAGAATTTGAAAGTGACAAGCTGGAATACTTAACTCCAGAGATCTCCAAACTACATGTGGAAAATGTAGCCTGGTATCTCTTTGCAATATATATTAAAATGAAAGTGGAGAGGGGTGAGCTGAGAAATTTACTTCTAGGTACAAAGAAAATAGAAAATGATAGTTTGGAAAATTCTGGCTTCCAAAAAGTGAGATCTCAGAAGCTACAGCCCTACATGAAGATTTAACCAAACATGGAAACCAACCACCATTTCAGTACAAACCAGGATTGGAGATGTGGTTATCAGATAGGATTTGTGGAAAGTCATATTCTCTAATGGTTTTGACCCTTGCATACTTTATGCCAAGCCAACAATTTTTGTGAGATCTGTATAACTGTAATCACTGGCAGTCTGGACTGGAAGGAATGGAATTGGGAAAAATTGAAGCAAAATATTCTTGAAGGAAAAATACTGGAAATTGTGGTCTGGAGACAAGAAATCTCAGGCAAGGAGAGTAGAGCAACCAATGCATATGGAAAGGGTCAGTTTGCCCAAGAATTAGGAAGTAGGCTCTCTGCCTTGGTGCTCAGGAACTGGGCTGCCACCTAAGGTTCAGAGATGGGAGAACACATTCCACACAGATTGGGGAGAACCTGGCCACCACCCTACTATTTGGAGAGGGCAGAGCATTGGCCCTGGAGAGGCAGATTTCATACTGTACATTGATGTTGGAGGAAGGTGGGGCCAAGTAGAAGGTGGTCTTCCCAATGTGTGGGTATGTTTGAACACTCATCCTAGCATTTGGAGAAAAGGGGGCTTCTGCATAAATCTTTGGAAAAGTTTGTGCTCCTGGTCTCTGAAGCCCCAGGGATACAACATTATTATATAAGTTACTCACAGACTCTGAATTCCAATGATATTTTCCTGAGGGTTTTAGAAACAGTTTGGTCCTGTGGACCCTGTTTCCCTTTTTGTTTCTCCCTATGGCAATAGGAAGCTTTATGCTATGGGTGTTCCTCATTTTTTTATTGGCAGTAGATACCTTGTTCTAAGTTTCCCAGGTCCACAGCTATAGGGGAATTTTGCTTTAGGAAATGACAACACCTGTGACTTATTTTGATGGTATCTTGTACCCATCTACTTTTACTGAAAGGATTTAAGTTTCTATGATGTGATGGTTTGAATGTACTTTGTGTTTGGAAAGGTCATGCTTTTCTTGGTTCCAGGGTATGGAATGTGCCAATGTTGATATATATCATGTCCCCCAAAGAAGCTATGTTAAATACAATTTTGTGGGGGGCTGATGTATTAGTTTTGATTTAGTGGGAAATTTTGGATTTGGTTGTTTCCATGGAAATGTGACCCACCAAAATCTAGGTGATAACCCTGTTTAGATTATTTCAATGGAGGTGTGTCCCCATCCATAGCACAGGTCTTGAATAGCTTACTGGATCCTTATAACAGCTAAGAAAGAAGGATCTCAGTGCTGTAGCAGAGAGAAACATTTTAGAGACAGCCATGGAAAACAGATTTTGCTGATGCTTCAGAGATGTTAGACCAGAGTTTGCCATTAGAAGCTAAGCCAAGAGACATTTTGGAGAATGTCATATTGTAATGCAACCTGAGAGTGACCAGGTGTCATCCACATGCCTTCAGATGTAACAGAGTTTTCCCAATGATCACAGCCTCTTTTCAGTAGAGGTACCCCCTTGTTGATGCTCTTGCATGGATACATTTTTAAATTTTGAACTGGAAATTTGACACCAAATTAACCTCATTTATAAACGCCAATGCATTTATGGTATTTGGCATAATGGTGACATTAGCAAACAGGAACAAACATTTGATTGTTTTTCTTTCCCAATTTAAATTGAATTCTGGTGACTATTGGGGAGAATTTTTGCCCAGATTGTCAGACCTCCCTTTTTTCAAAAAATTAAAATTTAGTCAGAAGATCATCATTTAATCTGACTTAGGTGTTTTTGGCAGACATTCTGAACATAAGTTAGGAGGTTGTAACTTGATATTTCTTGGTATTTAAAATATATCCATAGTGGCCTAAATAAATCTTGTCAGATCTTAACATTCAGCCTTTTAATTTTTCTGCATTTAGACCAGTAGAAGAGAGAGACCATAGATAGGTAGTTGGATGGAGGTATACATTGATTGATTGATTTCATGCTGGCAAATTGGTGAGTTGCCTGAAGGTGTAAAGGGATAGTAATTAAGTGAGAGAGGAAAGGCAAAGCTAACTTTGTTTGTTGTTCATTGAAGGAATTTCTGAGGAATTTTCATTTAAACTAAAATTGAAGAGAGATGAGTGTAGTATGAGAAGGTATGCTTGTGGATTGAGGTGGAAATGTAGGGTGAAATTAGTCCTCAGTAGAGATAATAGCAATGTTTAATTAAGCTTGGTGATTTCAAGAGGACATGTAAAAGATGAATCATTGAATGCCTGTTGGAGAATTTAACAAAGATTAGAGACAGGAGGAGGAGTAATATTTAAATTTTGGCTATTAAGAAGATAATATCTTGTGATATATTTCATTTTAGGTGCACACAATTAAGCAAGTAGCCATGATAGCTCTGAAATGGAATCCAGAAAAGTGTTTTCTGACTTTCAGTTTAGAAATATCAATGGAAGAAATTAATGAAATTGAATAAATGTGAGAACAGACCAGTACAGCACATGAAATGAGGAGAGAAGGGGGTTAGGATTTGTTTCAAGATGTTCTAATAGTGTTCTTGAAGGAGTTCTTTGCAGCAGACATGGGGAAGTGTCTAGAGTAGTATGAATACAATCAGAAGATGTGGTATCAGAAAAAGAAACGAAAAAGGAAGTCCTAAAAAGGATATTGTGGTCCAATAATTTTGTTCCAAGTAAGTATTTATTTATGGGTAGATCATTAGTGATTAGTGATGACACCAGCCTTGGTTTTTGTGAATCAAAGATTGAGGTTAATGTAAGGCCATGATAAGTGCGCTTTCAGTTTGTCAAGGGAAGATCTGGAGAGTTAGAACTTGAGAGAAAATGCATATGCAGATTTTCCTTGTTTTTAATTTTTTCAAAATGGAAGAATCTAAAATGAGCTTAAATGAGGAGTTTGTGAAGAGAGCAAGAGGTTTCTGATAAAGGCAATTTAATTTATAATCAATAATATAGTGCACAACAAAAGATGAGATTGATATCATTTGGAGACATTGGACTTGGCCAGAGGTACCATGACTTTTCTATTTAATAGGAGAGATGGAGTAACTAATAATGTGTATGCATTCACGGGTATTTGAAAATATTATGGAATTACAGTGTAATTTGGCAGATTAAGTTTTCCATCTGCTGAGGAGGAAGTAATTTCATCTGTTAAAAATGAGGGTAAGTGATAGAGTGCATGAGATTCAAAAGGTTTGGAGAAGGGTTGGAGTAGTTATGGAGTGTGCAGGAATGATCTAATTAGCAAGACAGTACAGTTCTCAGGTATATATAAAAACCCCTAGAACTTGTGAATCTGTGCTTATTCCTGGATCAATATCTTACCCATGTATTGTGCAAGATGTAGCAATGGATAATTACAGGTATTTGAAGTCATTGAATATTGAGGTTCTGTTGGTAAATGTCAACAGTCAGAGGGACATAATGTTTGCCTTGGTAGTATCTGTTGAAATTACAAACTCTGGAGTAATCTGGGCAGTAAAAATGAGAGCTAGCAAATGATGTTTGTTAAGAGGGGCCAGTGCAATATACATTTCCATGTAGTATGAGAATCGGTATAGGGAGTATTTTTGTGGAGAAACTAGGAGAGACAGTAGTAGCCCCAGAGTGGGAACTCTGATGTTTGATGTGAGAGGGACATTCCATGTAAAAACCTGGGAGTGATGTGTAAAACTCCAAGTATTTATGCTTGGGGAAAATCAGAGAAAAATTCTAATTCTAGCTGTGTAATTTTCTACCATGTAATTTTATCATATTAAAATTTTCTGAAATTTCTGAATTTGTGTTCATATCATTTGTTAACTTTGTAAATAAATTGTAAATAGAATAATTATGAAGATTAAATAAAGAAATACAGTTAAACATCAATAGCATCACAAAAAATGCACATTTTTTTCTCTTGTTTTCTGGGCTTTGGGTACAAATTGGTGAATTAAGCCTACCATTCTTTATGACAAATTATCACCATTTGTCCATGAAATACATTATTAACAGTGTTTTAGGGAAAAATTTACTGGCTATAAAGATTAATGCTTTCACACACACACATGCAAACAAACATACCACATATAAAGAGAGAAAGAGAAATGCAGGGATGTTCCCACTAATAAAGATTAATATGGGGCAGTACTACAGCAACCCTTTTATGAAATTATCAGATGGAGCAACTGGATAGCCTGATGGAACCATTCATTCTATATTTTCTGAGCCTCCTCACTTCTGAGGATTGTGGGAGATGACATAAATATTATGACCACGTGTTCCTATTACTTCCTTATAAAGGGGAATTGAAAAATTGGTTTGTTGTATGGACATCACTGACACATCCAAATTAAGGTAGTATTTGAATTTGTTAACCCCATCATGAAATTATTTTGAAGGTGAATGATAGACATTTGTTTTTTTAAAAAAAATTACTGAGATTTATTCACATACCATACAATCATACAAAGTATATAATCAATTGATCACACTACCATAATATAGTTGTTTATTCATCACCCTGATCAACTTTTTTAACATTTTCCTTGTACCAGAAAAGTTGAAAGCAAGAATAAATGAAGCAAAAGTAAAAACAGAACACCCAAATTATCTCTCCCATTCTTCCTTTAGTTTTCTTTGCCCTCATTTTCCCATTCATCTTTCCACACACTGGACAGAGGAGAGTGTGATCCACATGGCTTTTGCAATCACATTGTCACCCGTCATAAGCTACATTGTTATTCAATCATCTTCAAGATTCAAGGGCTCCAGGTTATAATTTGATAGTTTCAGGTATTTACTGCTAGCTATTTTAATTCATTAAAACCTAAGAGTTATCTACATTGTGCATTAGAGTCCCCACCAGAGTGACCTCAGCTCCTTTTGAAATCTCTCAGTCACTGAAACTTATTTCATTTTATTTCACATCCCCTTTTGGTCAAGAAGATGTTCTCCAACCCACAATATTGGGTCTAGATTCCTCCCCAGGAGTCAAATTCCATGTTGCCAGGGAGATATATACCCCTGTGTGTCAGAGCTCACATAGGGGGAAGGGCAGTGATTTCACCATCCAAGTTGGCTTAGCTAGAGAGGGCCACATGTGGGCAATATAGAGGAACTCAGGAGACTCTTAGGCACAGTTATAAGCAGGCCTATCTCTCCTTTGCAGTAACAGTCTTCCAAGGGCAAGTACCGTGATAGAGGTCTTGGAATATCAAACTTTCAGTCCCCAGTGTCTGTAAGCACATCAGTAATCTTCAAGGTGGGGAAGCCCAACATCCCTGCATTCTCCCCCAGCTCCTCAGGGGGCTCTGCATATTTTTTCATTGTTTTTTTTTTAAATTAACTATTAACTATATCAAAAAAATTTGAATATACAATATAAAAACATTTAAAACAAACCCAAACAAGGGAATAAGAAAAAGACAACTAACCTAAATAACTACTTTACTTTCCAACATGTTACTATTCTACCCCAAGAAATATACAGACTATAACCCAGAAAAGAAATAAGAAAAACAGATAACCTAAGATAGTAACATTTCCATAAACTTGTTCCTACCATACCCACCAGAAGTTAACAAACATTAGTCATTCCTGGGCATTCCCAGAATGTTAAATTTACCCAAAATAACTTATCTGTTCTTATTAGGTCATTGTCCTCCCTTTACTAATTGCTCTGTATCATTAGGTCCCCTAAATTCTACATTATAAAACCATTTGTGTTATATTTCTCGATGTTCACATTAGTGATAGCATATTTCTCTTTGTGCCTGGCTTATTTCACTTGGCATTATGTCTTCAAGGTTCATCCATGTTATATAATTCATAACATTGTTTTTTCTTACTGCAATGGGGTATTCCATTATGTGTGTTTATCACATTTTATTTATCCACTCATCTGTTGGAGAACATTTGGGTTGTTTCATCTTTCGGCAATTGTGAATAATGCTGTTATGAACATTGACATGCAGATATCTGTTCATGTCACTGTTTTCAGAACTTGCAGATATATACTGAGAAGAGCAATTGCTGGTTTGAAGGGTAACTCTATATCTAGTTTTCTGAGGAATTGCCAGACTGTTTTCCAGAGTAGCTGAACCATTATACAGTCCCACAAACAATGAATAAGAATTCCAATTTCTCCACATCCTCTCCAGCATTTGTAGTTACCTGTTTGTTTAATGGCAGCCCTTCTAATTGTGTGTGAGATGGTATCTCATTGTGGTCTTAATTTGCATCTCTGATATCTAGTGAAACTGAGCATTTTTTCAGGTGTTTCTTTTTTTTCCATCCTTTCATTTCCAAATTCTTTGTGTCCCCATGTCTAAGATGATTCTCTTGTATGCAACATATTGATGGTTCATATTTTCTGATAAATTCTGCCAATCTTTATCTTTTAATTGGGGAGTTTAATCCACTTACATTCAACATTATTACTGTAAAGGCATTTCTTGAATAGCCATCCTCTCCTTTGGCTTATGTTTTCAGATATGTTTTTTCCACTCACACTTAATATACCCATAATGAATCTCTTTATACTGAGCCTTTCTTTTTCCCCATCAGTAATATATCAAGAGGTCAGGTCTCTTGTTAGCAAATTCCCTCAGCATTTGTTTGTCTGTCAAAGTTTGTTTTCCCTCAAATATGAAGGAGAGCTTTTCTGGGTAAATAATTTTTGGTTGGCAATTTTTCTCTCTCAGAATTTAAATATGTCATGCCGTTGCCTTCTCACCTCCATGGTGCCCACTGAGTGGTCACTACTCAGTCTTATGCTTTTTCCTTTGTAAATGATGAATTGCTTTTCTCTTGCTGCTTTCAGAACTTTCTCCTCTTCAGTGATTAACAATCTGAACAGAATATATCTGGGAGTGGGTTTATTTGGATTTATTTTGTTTGGCATTTGCTGGGCATTTATGATTTGTGTATTTATAATGTTTAGAACGTTTGGGAAGTTTACCTCAAAATTTCTTTAAATGCTCTTTCTAGGCCTTTATGCTTCTCTTCCCCTTCTGGAAAACCAATTACTCTTATATTTGGATGTTTTATATTATCTATCATATCTCTGAGGTCCATTTCAATTTTTAAAATTTTTTTCCCATTCTTTCTTTTGTTCTTTCATTTTCCATTCTGTCTTCTTTGAGGTCAGTGATTTGCTGTTCAATTTTACTCTAGTCTTGTGCTGTGAGTATCCAGAATTTTTTAATTTGGTCCACAATTTCTTTTATTTCCATAAGACTGTCTAATTATTTACTATTGCAATTTCTTCTTTGTGCTCTTTTAGGATCTTCTTCATGGCCTTTATATCCTGTGCCATGCCCTCATTGGTCCTTTAGTTCTTTGTAATTGCCAAGTACCGTTTCCTCATGATCTCTTGATTTGGGTGTTTGGGTTTGGGTTATTCATATCACCTGCTTATAGTGTTAATATTTCTATTGTTTTTGTCCTCTGGCATTTGCTTAATTTTATAGGGCTATTTAGGATTATGTAGGCTATGCAATGTTATCCCTAATTGCCAGATCTAGCTTGGTGGCATACCCTTTCTCTAACTTCCAGCATGGGCATCCATGAGCCATCTATTCCCCTCAAGACAGTTTCTCCAACTCTGGTCTTGTGATGAGGGGGGTTGGAATTTATGGGAGTTCAATTGGAGTGCCAAGTTTGCATGTGTAGCTGT